>NW_017097500.1:0-120893 GCF_001412225.1 Nicrophorus vespilloides | reverse complement strand
TTTTTTAGATTGTTTTGTGTTTTAATCAAAATGTCAGCTGATTCACCAATCAAGGCTAAGCTCAACCATGGCAACAATATTGTTTTGCCTCAACAAGTCACCGATCCAACTATATTGGACAGTGTGGCAGGTTTTATAAATGATGTTGTTCCAAACGCTTACAATTTGCCTTCTGATACCAAAGACCAAATTCAGTGGGCAAGATTTGAGCGGGTGGAGGTTGATGAACTAAATAATTGTTGTATGAACGGTGACAAAGTTATTCCACCATCAATTATTCTTGTTTTGGGGTACACAACTGGCATTCAGGTAGAAAATATATGATATAAGAAATTGTGAATTGTTATTGACAAACATTTATTGAAGATTTGGGCAATACAGGCCAATGGCGAGGCAACTGAAATTTTATCCTGGAGACATGGCTCAGTTAGAGTCTTAAGAATTTTACCATGTCCTTACAGAGTTGGTTACAATGTTGTTGATTCGTATAATTCAAAGAGACCATTGATTGCCCTTTGTGATACTGTAACTCCAGGCTCTGATTATTGTTCTTTAAGTTTTATTTCTCTTAGAACTGCTGAACAGGTATTTTAATAATATTTCATATTTCATATTTACTTAGTAAATACTATTATTTTAGGTGAAATTGATTAGATTTAAAAATCAAATACTAGATGTGGTGGCTAATAGAAGATCAGTTGTTGTAACTTTCTCAGAGAGGATAGCTATTTTCGACGCTTTCAACTTGGAAGATAAATTAACAATAACAACTTGTTATTTAAGTCCTGGAATTTATCCTAATCCTGTTGCTCTAGGCCCTCGCTGGTTGGCTTATGCCGAAAATAAACTACTTCCAGCCAGAAGAAGTAGTGGTGGAAATGACGGCGAAGGAGTGCAGGTGGTAATTATAGCTTTATAAAAAAAAGATGAATGTATTTATATATTTTTTTTCTTTTTTAAAGAGTTACACTGCAACTGTATTACATGCTGCGAAGTCGCTGGGACGAGGATTGCGGGAATTGGGCGAAACTGTTGCGAGTAGTTTGACTGGAAATGTACCACATAAAGCTACAGTTACAGGAAGCTCGCTGAGCTCAGGACTAAACGAAGTGCAACAAAAAGGTGTCATCACCATTTTGGACATTGAGGTATTTTCGTATTAATGTAGCAAATACTATGGGAGTTAACGTGATTTGGTTTTCAGAATCAAAACATAGAGAGTAATGAAAAGGGAATTCACGGAGAGGGCATTGTGGCTCATTTCACGGCACACAAAGAAGCTGTTGTTTATTTATCTTTCGATCCCAGCGGACTTTTGCTCTTGACAGCTGATAAAAGAGGCTACGATTTTCATTTGTTTCGTATCCACTCGCACCCAGGAGGACCAGCTTTAGCTGCAATTCATCATTTATATATTTTGCATCGTGGTGATACGACAGCTCGTGTCCAAGACATGTGCTTTTCGCCGGATTCACGTTGGGTGACAGTGTCTACACTTCGTGGAACAACTCACGTGTTTCCTATTACACCGTACGGTGGAAATGTTGGTGTAAGGACACACGGGACTCCACACGTCGTTAACAAAATGTCAATGTTTCATAGATCCGCCGGATTGACCGCAGAAGGTCGATCCAATAGTCCACTTTGCATCTTGGAAGCCCCGATAAATTCTAACTTACCATATCACAACCCGAGATTACCTCCGTATCCCCATCCAACAGTTGTACATCCTTTGGCACAAATTCGTCAGCCTTTATTTATTCAGAATTCTGGGAGCCAACCGAGACAAAACATTGGCAGGCAACGTTTGGGTTCTTCGTCTGAAGATGGTTTGCAGGTGTCTTTGAGAGTGACCGCTTGCTTTGCACCCGCACGTGCTTGGATAGAACCTGTAAATCAGTGTCGTGAGACGGGCGTCGTTAAGCCTCAAGTGAGACCAGTCGAGTCGCTGTTTATAATGTCTTGTCATGGCTCCTTGATTCAATACGATTTGGATCCACACCATGTTACCTCTGGTCCCAAAGATAAAATTTGTAGTGATACTTTGATCGAGTTGTCTGTATTAGCAAAGGCACAATGGTTGCTTCAAAGAATACCTGGCGGAAAAGATATCCAGATGCCAGTGTCAAATGAAAATCTGAATTTGATTTATAAAGAAGAATTACCCTATAAAGAAAGTAAGCCCAGTCATACTGATGATAGGTGGCTTTCGCAAGTGGAAATTATTACACATGCAGGTCCCCACAGGAGGCTCTGGATGGGACCTCAGTTCAGTTTTAAAACTTACAACAATGGAACTGGGTAAGTCTTATATTCCAGTGGATTATTTACAATTAATGTTGGGTCATCTTTCGCAGGGCTTCTGTGAATATTATAGAAGCACAATCAATAGATGTGGTGCGTTCGAAACCAGTGAATATGCCCTTGAATGCGGCATATCCAATTCTTATTGAAGCTGGTTCCGTAAGCAGTTGTGAACCGTCTCCCAAATTTTTGGATACTCTGCAACGTAATTTTGATGACGTGGGGGGCGCCTGCGAACTCCAATTAAAAGAAGAATTGGCGGATGCTATGCTCGAATCTCCAGGTATTAGAGAATCTGGTGAGTAGTCACATAAAGTGTATCAGTTATATCAATTATATATATATATAATAATTGATACAACTGTGATAGTATTTCCTGCAGGTAAGTGCAAAATGGGTTAAGCGAAGCATAAAAATATTAATAAGTGGCTTTTGTTATCCTTGGAAGTAGTCGTTCTTTAATTTGGTTTATATTTTCTTATGATTTTGTTGTGTTTGTGGCGCACACCGTTTGTTAGCAAACGCGTTTTCAGAATTAGCCATTGGCAGGCAATATTCACTGATATAACATTTATCGTTTTGCGTGGGTTTGTGTGTGATTCTGTGCGAGATTGTTTATATTACTTTTATTATAATTATTATTTTTTTTTAATTTAACGTTGATTTATTTTTGCCATTAAAATTAAAACATTAATAATATACAACAATGTATTGGCTTAAATTGATCCCATCTTCATCACGTAACACACACGTACACACACATTGTGCATGCTAGATAAATTGAAATGTTACAATCAGTAATTCCTGCCGTTGGCTTTTTCTGTCCAGGTGGGCGCTGTGTGATTGTTGCAATGAAACCTCATAATTCTGGTGGTGTCGCTAAAGTTGTGAATCCGCTCGGGATGGTCGTTACAGTTCAATCGGACGATGAATTGGAAGTGGAACCACCAGAAGAAATCATTCATGAGAACTGCGACGAAGCTCTGTTTCGACCAGTCATTGCATCCAAGGCTATTGTTTTTGCTGAGCCGATGAACGTTCAGTCCAAAGTCGCCGTTAATGTGCTACACATCGAAGACAAAATGCCATTCAGGAAAGAGAGAATAACTAAACCGGAGAATGTCAAGAAGTCGAGGGAATCGTCTCCGAAGCGTTGCAAGGATTCTAAAAAGGCCGATAGGAAATTGTTGTCGCAAAATATTTTAGATCAAACCAATTTGCTTTTAGATAAATTGAAATTGGAATATAAAGGAGATAAGTGTATCACCGACGAAGATAACTCTGCTTTGGTAGAAGAACAATTAGATATCAAGGAACTTGATAAAGATATATTAGGTTCAGAGTGCCAAACTACTTTCCTCGACGATGAAGTAGATGCTGTAGATTCGGATATATTAAATTTGCCTGATATTGAATTACCAGTCTTTACACCATTGCCTTCAAAAGAAGCTGTGGTAGAAACGTACCAAGATCCATTTTTCGATGCTAGTGAAGCAATAGATGAACTATCTATATTAAATGCCTTTTGCGCTAAAGAGAAACTAGAGTCGTGCGAACTCAGTCAAATAAAAGCAACTACGATCGACGTAGAAGTGTTTGATTCATTAAGTGCGGATCCAGAATTGACCTTGGAGACGTTAAAAGAAGATTTGCCTAAAAAGCCCCGTAAACCTAAAGCTAAGCTTGGCGTCCGCATTGGTAACTTGAATAAGGAAGGTGGCAGTGTTTGGAAAACTGAAGAATTTAAACTTGATTCATCCGTCGAACCCACATCCACCGTCTGGCCACAAGATCGAAAGGCTGATCCGAAGTCATCTGATGACGAGAAGATCGAAACAACTGGTAGCCAAACCGAAACAACAGAGAGCGATGACTCGTCTAAGGTACCGGTGATTATAATGGACACTGAAGATGATCCACAAGTTGACGTGAAGCCCAGTAAGCCTGTAAATAAGAGTAAAAAATCAAAAAAGAAACGCCGATAAATTCATTATTGCTGAAACCAAGATCTTGTACTAGAAAATCTCAGTAAAAAAAAAAATCGGAGTTTTATTGTTTGTTTTCAATATTGATTTTAGTATATAATAAGTTTGGATATTATTTGCGTCAGTATATTTTGTTCTGGTCAATATGCAGGGTTGGTAACATTACATAGAGTGCAATACAAAAGTGGATAACTTATCATAGCTTTAGATTATAAATAATATAATTATATATTGGGTCCAAGCATTGGAGTCATATATTACAACAAATGTGGTAAAAAAAAATGTACAAAATTACAGAAAAAGTATTTTAATGGATTATTCAATTGTAATGATTCCAAACAAAAAAAAAACAAGCAAAATAATGTGTTCTATTCTAATGCTTAGTCAATTAATTATACTTTTGTTTAGCTGATTGTAACACATATTTATTTCTTAGTAATTTAATTAGTTTCATTTTTAAGACATATCTAAAAAGAATATTTTGTACTTGATTTGTGCAGCAATAATTTTATTATTGCTTTTATTATGAATGTAGCTTATATTATTTTTTGATAATTTTTTATGGACACATTGCTGTATGAATTGAGTATGAAAATACTTTATAATAATAGTGCATATCTTCTTATGATTGGCGGCTATACTAATTAATGTATATTGTAAATATTATTAAGGATTTGAAGTAAATTTAAAGATGTTTTCATTCATTCGAGTCGAATTGGTGATATTGTTTATGTAAAAATTACGTAAGAATCGCAAATACTGATATGCTGCTTAGATTATAAATATATGAAATAATAACAATAGGGTGCAAGAGAATTGTAAGAAGGCTCAATTTCAAATCTATTTTTTCTAAAGAGTTCTAAAATGTGACATTAATGGTGTAGAATGTAAAAGAAATACTGGACATATGGAGAAAAAACAAAACAATAAAAGCGCTTTTGTAAATAACTTCTTTGGGACATTATTGTGATGAGTTAACTGTTTCAAATTTCTTATATATATATAGAAACCAAATATTTACTAATAATGTGCAGAAACCAGTTTAGACAAAAAAAGAAAATAAAAATAATAAAAATTTCACATTCGATTCTAATTATTTATCACGAGATTGTTTATTTATTTTCTTGTGCCGTCAAGTGTATGTGTATATAGATTAATTTTTTAAATATTCATCATTGAGTAAAAGTGTTTAGAAATGGATTTTAGTCAGTAATGTTGGTCGAAAGTGTAAATCCTTTCCTAATTTAAATCAGGATTTGGTAATGTTTAATTATTTTACGATGCCTTTTAGAAAAAGTTGATTAATTGATTGTTACAGTTGCAGGTGGAGAACAGTCCGTGACAGATTGCATCTACAGGGATGCTGAAGATTTCAGCAGCGCGAGTAGTTTCAGCTCAGCAAGCAGGGCTTCACCGACGCCGTCTTACAACGGTGATAATCTTTTGCATTTTCCTGGCGACTCGAGTAGTTCTATTTGAACATGCAGGAAATAGAAGAGCCTTTTTTTCTTTATCTATTAATGAATGAATCTTTTACTATTTGCACGCATTTTCAAGTTTATCTAAGATTATATAAGTCAGAGGTGATATATAAATATATATATATACATGTTTTTGGAAGCAGGAAATTCTATAGTGAGCGAGGAAACTTCATTGTGATAGAGTAAATCTGATATAATATGCTTTACAATATTATATAGATTTTTGTGTAATGGAAAGAACGTTAATTTTTAAGACTGGATGGAGTTATTATCTTACAATTTAGTTTAGAGTTTATATTAATTTTAGTAGACAGTGCAGAAAAAACACTAATTTACAAGAAGAATTTATAAGTTGTGATAAAAAAAAGGAATTTTCTGTTTACTGATTGAAGCAATACGAAAAAAAAAAATGGGTAAAAGCTAGTCTTTTTAAAATAATTACGTTTCAAATCTCGAACTAGTTAGATGCAATGCAAACCCATTAGAAGCGCATTTATTTTTATATACTTAGTTTAAAGACTAATTTCTTTTGCTCATAATTATTTAAGGGTGGGCTCTTCTATTATGCATATTTATTATAATATAAGTAATTTGATGCAGTGCATTAATATGTGTAATAATTAAGTATTTAGGAAACACGTAGCATTATGATATTCTATATATATTTTAGAATCTGTCATATGTATAAGTGTGTGTATGTATATATATATGCACATATACATATATCGGTATCTCTTTGGATAAAGACAAAAGAAGAAAAAGAAAAAAAAAAAGAAACTAAATTTGTTTTTGTGTACACAAAGAAAATTCAATACGGCCGAAAAGTAGTTGATGATAATAATAATAATAATGGTTCTGTGACAATTTTGTGATGGGTACAAAAGCGAAAGAAATTTTTTAATATTTTTATATATACACATTAATTATTTTTTACACAAAGAAACGAAACTCTTTTTGTTTACATTTTCAGCAGTTAATGTAATACATTGATTATATTACAATCAAAATATTTAAGATTCATATTGAACTTATTGTTGTTTCATTTAACCACCCACCTCCTCATCTACATATGTTTAATAATAGAAAAGTAAATAATATTACTAGACGTTAGTTACTAAAACAACACGAAATATCTTATTTATAAATAGTTTAATAACGAAAAGAGCCGCAGGTTGCCGACCTTTGGTATTGCAAACATATTTTTACAATCCATTAATTTCATTTACTTTTCTTGGAAATTATATAAGGAAAAATTCACGACTGAGCATGAAAATGTATCTACAGTAACTAGATTAAAGTATTATCAAATACAGTGAAACCTCTCTTAACGAGTTGAATCCAAAATTTCTGTATTTTTACTCGTATAGTGAAACATGTTTTCTCATATAAACTAATGTTAATTACGATAATGCGTTCCATGCCGGAGAATAGAAAGTATAACTTGGTCTCGATTTTTCATGATTTTGCTTTTCATGTCTATGGTTCTTTCCATTCTTTGGCTTTTTATTCGGAGACATGCAAGTGTTATTAAATTTTGCACAAATAACATATATGAGCACAAGTTTGGAAATGTTGTGATCACAAACAACACTAAAATGCAACTAGAATGACCACTATGAACTATTTTCCAATTCAAACACGGTGAAGTGAGTTTATATTTGTTTATATTACTTGTATCAATTCGGGGACTAGTTGAAAGTTTCTTTATACTTTTAATATTTGTTTATATAAAAAAGCGTACATAGTATGTTTATATATTATAATAATGATTAGACACAATACATTTGTGTATTGCATTTACAGCAAACACAAATTATATTTGCAAAGTATAGTCTGCTTTAAACAAAGATCACAAAGAAAATCGAAGATGGTTAATATACTCAAAAATCCGGGACTTCTCTTCTCATCGTCACTCGTTATGTGAAACATCGCTCGTTAAGCGAGTCATGTTTCTTACAATTCATTATGTTCGTTAAGAGAAATGCTCGTTATGCTCGATATTCGTTAAGCACTGTATTCCACTGCACTTAGATAAACTTAAAAAAACTGTTGATTTAAATGCAGCAGTTTTGTGTCTGCGTTAATAGAATGTTTATAGAATCTATCAACATGTTTTCAGAAAGTTGATAACTATATATAATGAAAGTTTCGAAGGGTGAAGAAATTGGCAATTCCTTCAATTCATAATTCATAGAATATATAGAAGGTACTTGATATTTTCGGTACTCATTGACTAGGAAATTGATAAATTAGGAAACATTTCTTTCCTAGAAATAAACAATCCTTATCTGCAAGACGTTTATCTGATTACAAGTAAGTATCATATGGATTAAAATTCCCTGTTCGATATCAATTTATAGGTGATTGCTTTCCAACCAGTAGTAAAAATGAAGTCGTTGCATTTTGTAATTGCGATCGTGTATGCCGTGCATTTATTAGCACGTAAGTATAGTTAGTGTGTGTGTGAATAATTTGAATATCAACGATCGTCGGTCG
Organism: Nicrophorus vespilloides; assembly: GCF_001412225.1. Lineage (NCBI taxonomy): Eukaryota > Metazoa > Arthropoda > Insecta > Coleoptera > Silphidae > Nicrophorus > Nicrophorus vespilloides. The sequence goes on along the minus strand of NW_017097500.1, from coordinate 112,627 downwards.
TAATTCCTTTGCTGTTGTTTCTCCATTTATCACGAGGCGAATAAGGAAATGAATGAGTGTGTGTGTCCGTCACTTTCGGGGTGAATAATTAAAATAAGTTGACGAGTTGACAATGTACAGCGTTGCGTGTCCCGACGATAAAATATCATTTGTTGCAACTATTCTTTGTTTTTTTTTCCTGTACAAGCCACCCATTAAATTACATAATATATAAATATATTTTTTAATTAAAAAACACCGCGCACGTAACCGAGCAATAAAGATGCATATTAATAAAAAGCCGCTTATCAGCAACGAAAAAAAAACTGTAACATTTTTGTAATTGACCATTTTTAACATTAAAAAAAGAGATACAACAATACTGCGAAACTAAAATTCCGTGATTGTATAAATATATATATAATTTTAAATTATTTTTAAGCCAGAAGTTGTGAAATGGATTGCCGGTTGGGGATTATATTCGGAAGATAACAGTTTCGCGCAGCAACAACACAAAAAAAATCGCGTACCTGCATGCAATGATATAAAGTTTCGCTTGCTACAACTGAAAAGCTAATATAGTTTGAAAACAAATTAAATAAAAAAACTTTCTTAAATATTAGTTTACCTGATTTATTACAGTCGTGTTAAATGAGTTAAGAGGGGACGGAGGATCACTTTTCTAATTATTTTCAGTTGACGTAAATGTTCGTGGAGAAGATGCAAATGTTAATAGCGAGGGCGAAAATAAGATAGAAGAATTGGATGTCACGCAATCGTATTGCTTCCAGTTTTCGTGGATGGGCCCAGATTATGATAACACAACAAAATTCAACAAGACATGCGGAGAGCTTCTTGAGGAGGGCAGAGATAAGCATATTCCTTGCAGACAACCTTTGGTAATATCATGTAAGTAACATAAATTGAATTTTATTAAAAATTGTTGATTCAAACACACTGTCATTTTTTTTTAGATGATAGCTCAAAACCGGACCTTGATCACATGTGGGATAATTACAAGATGAGAGTGGCGTGCAAGATGAGCAAGGGAGATGTGTGCGCTCGCTACAGCTATTCCTTCAACGACGAAAGTATGTGCTAAATCCTTTTCGTTTTCCGTAACATTTTCAAGAGATTGTATTTATTTTGCAGTTGTAAATGCGACGTACATGTGCACTAAAGTTTTCGCCGTGAATGAAGGGGCTGTAACGAGTGGTTGCTATAAGCAGAAGGTCGGTTCTTACGAAAACGAGATGTGCGTCTGCAAATCATCACCTGGCGACTACTTACCTTGCAATGCGTTCCGCGAATGATCCAGCTCTCACCCATCTCAATTATTTTTACACCCATCCATTTATATAGATATAAATTCAGAATAAAATTATATCAGGAACATTCCGAGTGCAGAGAATAACGATTACGTATGCGCATACATTTCTAAAATGTTCGTATATGTACGGACCCTCGACTTTCTGATAAGAGGCTTTGCGTTCATAACGCAATGCACGCTTATTGTGAGTCCAAATCCTAGCTGGTATCATTAATATTATTGAATTACATCCGAGGGATGTAATTCCCTTTGGAAATCATGCGTTCACGATGATACCCTCTGACAGACGCTGATTTCTCGCTCTCTCTCTCTCTTTCTCTCTTCCGCTTAACTATATTTCTCTCACTCTCCCGCAAGGGTCGCAATAAGATCACATATATGCGACTCGACGGAACCAACATAAAATGACCAAACTATACAACAATTCCACTTCAGCACAAAAGGTCTCCGCATTTCGTACATAATACACAAGTCAACAAGCACGCCCATGAATAATATCTCCTTGCATGCTCATTTTATCATTTCACATTGTATCACATCTAATTTATAATCGGATATAGTCAATAAATTATAATATTTATGTAAATGTTGTATAAACATAAATTATATTTTTTTCATTTAATTCTCATACATTTACTTTATTTTCAATTATATTCTATTATACTACAAAAGTTATTACATTCTTATTGCTTGTAACTGATTAATATTACTAATTTGGATGGTTTCGACGATAAAATTTGATGAGCTTATGTCCAATTCCGCTTCATGATTGGATGAATCAATAGCAGATATTGTAAAAAACTCAATTAATTACAAATTACTTATAAAACTTATTAATAGAAAAAAATGATCAAGATATGTAAAGTATTTAATTTCATTAAACCAGCTGACAAGTTTATAAAGTATCCAAATACGTAGTTAATTTAGTGGAAATTATAATATTTATGTAAATGTTGTACAAACATAAATTATATTTTTTTCTTTTAATTCTCATACATTTACTTTATTTTCAATTATATTCTATTATACTACAAAAGTTACTACATTATTATTGGTTGTAACTGATTAATCTTACAAATTTGGATGGTTTCGACGATAAAATTTGATGAGCTTATGTCCAATTCCGCTTCATGATTGGATGAATCAATAGAAGATATTGTAAAAAAAACTCAATTAATTACAAATTACTTATAAAACTTATTTATAGAAAAAATGATCAAGATATGTAAAGTATTTAATTTCATTAAACCAGCTGACAAGTTTATAAAGTATCCAAATACGTAGTTAATTTAGTGGAAAATAAATTCCTACTAAATTAACGAGGGTTTCGGCTTTCAATATTCACTATATTTTTTTTGTTTTCTGGGCTCATTTTATGCTCGATTTTCACGAAGAACAAAAGGACGCTCCATTGCTTTTCATGCCTTTCATATTAGTTTCAGATTTATACACAAAAAAACATATTAACGCGTATTTGATTTGTTGAATAAAAATTTTGTGAAAATTTTATGCAATTATCTTACTAGTGTAAGATTTCCACTTGTTCGTGGATAATAATATACAATTGGATTAAAACATTCAATGACTCTTAAAAATTAAAATTAAGCTGAAATACATATTCAATGCAATCAAGTCACTGGTGTACAAAGGGAAAGTCTCATCTGGAAAATGTTCTCAGCTCCGGATTAAAGATGATGAATTACGGAAATTTCCATACTAGGATTAAAACTTCCTCGTCTTCTTTTCCTTGCGCCCCCAGCTCGTTTAAAGGTGACAACGTCTTTGGGAATTAATAATAATAATATATATATATATTTTTTTTTGTTCGCCTGTTGGTTTGTTTGCGCCGGCGAGGGTGAAACTTTTCAATAATGTAATCGGAAAGCTCGCTTTTGGTGGCATTGTTTAAGTATTCGCACCGGTAGGATGAATGGGGGAAGCAAATGAAAGAGGAACACTGCAGAGGGGAAACAAAAAAAAATGTATATATATACGAGAAAGAGAGAAAAGAGAGGCGCGGAATGAAAAGTCTGGTAACTTTGTTCTGACGCCACTAATCTTTTGCGGGAGTTTTCTCCCCCATCTTAAGGCGAAAGTTGCTCACGTCAATAATATCACATGTATGTATGCGAATGTATATTTGCGCTCTTTGTGCATTTCCCCCATTTTCCTTACACATTTACCGAGTGATTTTCTGAAAAATGTCTTTGCTACATTTGTATGTAATTTTTGTATAACCGAATGAATCATGCATGCAAAATTTAAAGCAAATGGTGTATATATAAATATGTATTTTTCTTTCCTTCGTTTATAAACTATATTCTATAATCACTACATTTCGGTCAACTCGTATTTGAAATAATTGTTTTTTTCAACTAAAATAAGAGTTTATAACACAAATAATTCATCATTAATCAGATATGTTGAAGCTTCGAAGATGCATTCTCGTTTTTCTTGGTGGATGCGAGGGGGATCAAGGAAATCAACATTAATTCAGGACGTCTCTGAGCCAAAAACATGTACGCATCTGTTTCGTTGGCTGCGGTATATTTATTACATTTGTTTTGGTTCTTATATTATATTTTTTCCGGTTGAGTTATGGCCCGATTTATACGTTTTCCCCCCTTTCTTCTTCTACATATATAAACATGTTATTCCGACTGATATATCGCATTTATATTACACTATTGCTATCCAAAAAGCGAACGTCCAATTTTCAAGGTGATTGTAAAAAATGTTTCGAAAATATTCATCCAAACTCTCTGGGTATTCGTTTTTTTTTGTGATTCATCCAGTAACAATGCTAATTTCAAGTTGAATTTGTTTTCGGTGTAAAATCGCTTCGGGCTGATGGCTTTTTCGAAGGGGGTGTAAAATATATACAGGGTGGGCGGCGGAAAACGTGCGAGGATTTATGCGAAATGAGCCATCATCAAAGCGCCCCGTTTTTGTCTCGATTTTAATTTTTTTTTCTTCCTCCCTTTTTCGTTCAGTCTTCAACGAAATCGCGGCAGTCATTTTGACTGGTGTAGGTCCATACATATATTTATGTAATAAAAATACGTGGAAATAATATTATCTTATTTTGTTATTCATGGTCGGCCTTCGTCCATTAAAACTTTGCTCCCGGGGGCGCATTTTCGAAATGTATAAAGAGCAACGCTCACTCTCGCCCCCTTTTGCGTCGGACTTACCAAATAGATACATAACCTCCTCCCCCGCAAAATGATTAAAACGCGCATAAAAGCTGCGAGAGTTTGCGTAATCGAGTTTATTTTATTTATCGCTCTTTGCTTTTCCCTCAACGGCAACACCGAAAAATTATATCATCTACGGTTTCTTTGAACTTGATTTTTTTCCACCCTTTCGTGCATTAATTACTTTGTCGCTTCCACAATCCAACAAATTTACTAAATATATACAGCATTTACAGTAAGCGTTTTAAATACAACTACGTGATTTATTTTCTTTTACTTGTTTCCTCTCAATTAATTGAATGAAAAAACATGAAATAAAACTCTTTCTTTATTTTAATGAAGATACTCTTTTAAACAATGATAGATTTGTTAGTTTGATGAAAGTATTAGTGAATCTATAGTAGCTTGAAAACATTACAAAATTGATTCTCTTTATAATAAATTAAATTTTATTACGATTTTGAAGCCGGAGGCTGCGCCAGAGGTAATTCGGTTCTTTCCGAGTGACCGGATCCGTTTCTGATGTGATTATTCCTCCCTTACAACGGAGCTTTTCAAGTGAGTGTATATGTGAGTCCTTTCCAACCCTCCTGCCCGCCACTCATTTCCTATAATGCAATATACTAATCTAAATCAGGACCCATCATCAACTTTGAAAGCTCCCAATCTCTCGATTGGATTTCTGACCCTATACACTCTCTATAAGCCCGGGCCAAATCTCTCGGGAACCAAATCACATGTCGAACAATTCCCGTCTCTATCAACTTTGTTGTTTAGTATTAGGATTTCATTGATTAATCCTTATTTTTTTTATTGCAGCAATCAAACAAATATTCCACGCTCTTTCAGACATAAAAGAACAAAAAAAAAATCATACTCCATAAAATTGTAACTTAATTTCTTAATTATCGTTATGCTAATTATTATTATTTAATAAATATTTTAGATAATATCAGTAATAACTTAACTCTAATCAGTATATAACACGAAAATTTAAAAAAACTTGTGATTTTCCAGGTTTATTTTTGTGAATCAGCAGTTATAACGATGCGTTGATATTCTATAATACAGCGGTCGGGGAACTTTTTTAACCATTACCCCAAAATATTTTTGCAAATAAACATTATTTATTGAATTAATTTACATTTACATATTTATAAACAAAAGTTACATGAAAATAGTAAGTATGTAATAGACAAACAAAATAAAATTCTTAAATTGGAACAAAAAAAATTTAAATGAAAACTTTCCCCCTTCAGGTTTTGGAAAAATGATGTTGCCTCATGTTTGATATAATTTTGATGTAAGAGCAATTTGAATACAGTCGTTATCGGTGTTTAATCGATTTCTGTTTTTGTTTTTATGTTCATTAGAGTGGAAAAGCCTTGTTCACAAAGGTAGGTTGTTGCAAATGGCAGCAATAGTTTTACCGCCTCCTCATGTCCAATTTTGAAAGCCTTTGACAACCAAAAAGACGACAGATTTGTAATTCAGATGTGCAGTTCAAGAATTGCCTCTGCCAAACCTGGAGGTTCGTCTGGTATATTAGTAATTTCACATTTAAAAGGACCTACAACCCAATTCACAGTTTGTACATCAAGTAGTCATTTTTACCCCATTTGGGGTAATTTACCCCGGTTCCCCGACCGCTGCTATAATAGTCAAAAACATTGTCAAGAAGTTGTGTTCTATAAACTATAAATACTTGGATCTGTAGCAATATATTCAATCAAAAACTAAGATGTAGAAGATTAATCTAAAGATTGATTTATGTTTGTGATGTGAGTTTTACTATGTTTTGGAAGAGGAAAATATATTTTATTTAAAATTATTAATGATGATAATGATAATATTCTTAGCATTAACATTATATTTCTAGTTAAAGCTACATATTTGGAAGTTAACAAGGAGGGATTTTTGATTAAAGTTAAACATGATTAGGAATGTCGAAATGTACTTGTTGGTGCTACGGTATTCGCATAATGAGCTACAAATATTGAAGCTCTATATCAAACACGAAACGTCTAGCCGCCTGAATATTGACAAATATATATGCGACTGGATGTCTCTGTTGGCTTAGTAGCTTCTCCGTTTCCTATACAATGTCCTATCAGCATTTGCAACATTCCCTGTTGATGCAATTCCTTGCGAGCATGCTCTCCGACATGTCTACGAGGGAGCTAATAATAACAGCCGTGGAATCTGTTATTGTTCAACGAACGGCACAAATCAAAGGAGGCAACGGTCTCCCCGAGCTTGATGAGCGGCTTCAAAAGTGGATGGGAATCTCGTGTGGTAACTGCAAAGGCGCAGCGTAGCGCACATACTGGAAACGGTATTGAATATGAATCCGATAACTCTTTAAAGGCTAGGCGAAACCAACAAAGAGCCAACTTGAAAGGAATTAGAACGTGCACTTCTTCGCCGCAAAAGAGCGACACAGAATAAGAGAGCAACAACAGCAATAAAAAAAAAACAAGAGGAAAAGAGAATCGGATAGATAAAGCGAGAACTTTATGGGACAGCTTTGCACAAAACTCGAACGTGAACGGTAAATCAAGTTCCTCCTACGAGTGGAATCAGTACAAAGCAAAAATAACACTTAGCACAAAATCTTTGAAAAAAAAAATATTATTTTTTATTATAATAATTTAATACAATAATGCAATATTAAATATGTAAGAAAAGCGTTAAAATAATATTGATATTATTATAAAATGAATAATAATTATTTATTGGAGTTGTGGTTAAAGAGAAATACTCTGAGTGTAAATGTAAGAAATCAATTCTGAAAGGGGAGGAAAGTAATTAAGGATTTAATTTGCGATAATCGAAATCCCGGATTAAAAATAATTTCCAACAGAAATTGAACTTAATTAAAAGTTGACCCTCTCGCTCCTGTTTGCTCGCCAACGATGTCTTTGTGAATCCGGCAGGGTGTGTTGTTGATTTACTTCTTTCTTTATCTTTTTCTCATTCTTCCTTATTTTATTCTTTCTCTTTACTTTTCCTTCGCTCCACCTCAGCGACTACCACCACCACCACTACTACTACTACACACAACAAACACATACAGAGAGGATAGAAAATCGATATGGATTTCATGGAGATGGGTTCTGATATTACTATTTGTCGCATCCTCTTCATCCCTCTGCATCCTTTATATATACACACACATATATATTTATTTATATATATAGATTGAGTTACAAGACCGCCTTATTCCATTTATTCACCGGCCTTGAAGTAGCAAACGGTTATGACCCTCTTGTCTCGGGCATCCATTTATCCGAAGGAGAAACACCACTTTCGGTGGGGAAATAACGCATATAAAAATTATGTAAATTTCAAATGATTCCATAAATATGTTAATAATTTTAAGTAATGGAAAGTTTGCATTCTCTTAAACCAATTTAATTACACACCAGAATCTCGTGTCAACTTATCTAAAATACTTTATAATTCATTACATTATATGTTTTGGTCCTTCCATAAATGTAAAACTTGAAAACTGGATTATTTATAAAATCCCATCTGCAAATTCATATTTACATATATTCATCTACAGGTGGTTTAGCTTAAAGAAATCACTGAAATATTGTGTGCGCTCGGTATTGGATAAAAACATAGAAAAATAGATGAGATATGTTTGAAACAGAACAAATGTCTATTTCGAAACGTGTTTAGGTCTTAAATAAAAACAAAGCTTTTCTGCAGCTGATTCCTCTTGATTATTCAAAATGATTCGCGTTTTTACGTCACGATTTTTGAAATAATCACCTAACTTTCATTGATTTTTTATCGAACGCTCAAATTTCATGGCTTATTTTTTTAAATTAAGACGATAGAGATAGATTTGATCGTTTCGTATCCTTATTTTCGTGCACATGTGTCGATTGGTTAGGATTTGTATAAAAGAAAATGTTATCCGTTAACAAACACAAACCAACACAATTCTTAATAGATTGACGAATCATCAATAGAAACTAAATTTTTATTACTTTCTTATTAAGCGCTCAACACTTACTTTTTTCGTGGCCTAATAAGGATTATTTAATCGTTTAAAGCAGTAAAATTGAAGAATACATATTTCATTGTGAAGCTGTTAAGATGCTGACACTTGACCTCATCCTAATAAGTTAACAGCAGAAAAGCAAGTTGCTATAATAATATACAAATTATTTGAAAACAAAGAGTAATGTGAAAATGCAATTTGCTATTCAACAATGGGTTTTCATTGACAATAATGCGTAGTGGTAAACTCGCAAGGCTTATATTTATCCGCAATAAATCTTTACAAAATTCGACGCTCTGGGCATCTCAAACAATGTATATTTATTTGTTAGGAGAGAAGAGTAAAGAATATTTTTTGATGCTCACGATCTTGGCGGAATTGCATTTCGCTCTGCAAAAGGATAAGCCCGAAAGGTCATTGCGAGGGATTACAACATAATTAATGTGATTTGGTTCGCTTTGTGTGCAGACCGGCTCGACGGGTCGGTTGCAATCACATCCATATTTCCATAGGCGAATTTCGAGAGACTTTTGCATTAGGTTTCCTAGATTGCCTTCAGTCACGATTATAATTGCTTTTTAATACATATAATCCTGGATGCATAATAATAGGATAACGCTGCTTGCATGCTCGTGCGCGAGATTCGAATTGGAATGGATCGTATCGAACAGGAACCGTTACTATCTGCTTCAGATTCGTTTGCAGATATAACGACCAACATTTTCTGATAGGAAGAGAATATTTAACAACATAGTTTTACATCCAATTAGATTTTCCGGTTTTTTTTAGAATGATACTCTTCTACCTGTTATATGTAATTGATGTGAATATTTGACGGATTTGCAATAATTTATTGATAACAAGTATTTTATCATATACAAATACATATATCGATTTATATCGAGGCTAAGCCGTTGAAAATTGTAACGCGTTCGAGCGAGAGCGTAATTACACTTTGTAATAATATAATTGCGGCTTTAAACCCACGACAATGATTAGGTTCGAATTGTGAAATACAAAGAGGAGGATTACTAGGTGCCAATCCTGCGACGCACGGAGAATGTGTCATGAATAAAATATAGTTCTTGGTTAAGCAGTTGTTAAGTGGTTCCGATCCTTTCGTTTTTCATCCTTCGTGCATTTGCCACGTAGGATGGAATACAATAGATAAAAATCACTAATAACTATTCGTTTCGGCCTCGATTAAATAGGCGCAGTCTCTTTTTGTTTACATAATTATTCTCATTACATATTGATTTCCATCTCAAGGGTTGCATTGTGACAATAACTTCAATCGTCATCAAACGAATACGGTGAATTTTCAATTAACGAAACGATCAAATATATGCCCGGAGCGTTCCAACTAACTGCTGTACTTTAAATCATCTCCAGCAAAGTCAGACGTTCGTATGTAAATAATTAATTGAATTCTATTTAATTTGTGTAATAAGTTGCTTTTGCCGAACCGATTTCTGCCTTTATGTATGTAAATTACATTAATTAGTTTTCCATCAAACGATACGTACCCTGGGGAATCCGTTCGAGATTTGTATTTTTTCAGTTTCCTGCAAAAGGCTATACAGTTTCTACTTCAAATTATATTTGTTTCCAATCAATAAAATTGTACTTTATTTCACAAGATTTTGTCCACTAACTAATATAAATGTATATACAAATATATGAAATATGGTAATATAAGAGTAATACTACGGCCATTGGTTTTTTGTATATTAATGTGTATACAATAAATATGTTTTATTATTATAACAAACTACGGAAAAATGTAATTTAAAATAGTTTTCTACGCGAATTTCGATTCTTAACATACGTGTCTGAAACAGACGCATGTATGTAATTTTTTTCACAAAACGCACGTCCAATATTATAGTATTGCAGTGCATTTTATGCAATACTGAATAAACAAAGGTACGTTTCTGAATGCGAGTTACTGTGCGTTTTGTAGTTGAAAGGGTTTGCTTGTAACGCTGGGAATATACATACAATATAATACCGGGATAATAATAAATACAGTCGCGTTTCCCATTGTCGTTGCATAATGGCCTAACGAAATGAATCTCAGTTTAAAATAGTAACGCGTGTGTATGGAGGGATATACATATTCTTTGGGTAGCTTATCTCGCTAAGGTTTGGAGCCTTTCGTGTTGTTGTCTGGTGCAGAAGGCGAAGGGACCAACAAGGGACGACGAGTAATGAAGTCGCAAGCAAAGGAAGCTAGCGACGCCCTCGCACTTATTATGTGGCACAAAGAATATCTTGTGGATTCCCAGAGTCTGGGGAGACATGTTTATTTGCATAATATCGCTATATGCATACCACTTTGTTGTTGGATTTCTACGAGCAACAGCAGACTCGGCTGCCCTCTGCAATTTTACGCTCAATTAACGTAGCCACACGTCCAACATTGCGCTTCAATTTATCCAAACACGGAATGAAAATAGAATAAGAAAGCTTTCTTTCTTCAAACGATTAATTTTCAAAATATGAAACTCACTTCACTAGGTTTATTAATATAATAAAAACAAATCTATCGCCAGATTGAAGTATCAGGATAAATATAAACATTCTAATAGTAATTACACTATATAATTCAGCGGTATCAATCTTTTGTGATTGAGTAGTTTTTGTCAATAATTCAAGGTAACTTTTCTCGAAAAAAAATATTTTGGGTGGAAATTGTAAAAAGATATAGTTTACTAATTGTTGTCTCGATTTTATATCTTTTTTCATATACAATTATTTCATGTCTGATATAAAGAAAAAAATGTATTTCGCAGTAAAATCTGTATAGGAAAACTGGAGTTGAAGCTTTTCTATTTCTTCTCCGAGGAATGCCGTTTTCCCCCCCAATTCATTCTTCCGGTTATATGGCATTTTCGGCTGATCTATGTGGTATCGATAAAATATGACAATGCTATAGTCGTATGAGAATTTAAGGGTGCCCCGCGGGTTCACCGGTAGCCGGAGTTGCGGATTTGGAAAGCAACGGAAGCCGATGGCAGTGTTTTGCAGAGCATCCCTTGCTGAGGAGGGACGGTTGGTTGGCGAGAGATGAGATGCGCCATTAGAATTGCAAATGCCCGCAGACATATTTATATATCGCGAGGTCGCGCGCGCTTTCCGCGTAATCCTTTTGTCACTGGGGCGGGCTATGATAAATTTAAACCTCGTTTATAAACTTGAATCGGGAAGAGTTTACTCCTAGTATGCGTATATCCGTATATTCACCCGAGAGGTTCAGAAACGGTTAATAAGATTTCCACGAGGTTGGTGCGATGTCTCCGTCGGAGGATTAACGACAGGATTATCATAGATATACATGCGACAGACGTGACCTACTACAAACTGAAGCGAAAACTTTTTGCTGAAATATATTCTGTTTTTTCTGCAGCCAGCGTCGATTACTTCACTTCAATTTTTAAGAACACAAATATTTATAACTTACTACAAATAACAACATTCACATATAAGATTTTGATCTACCGTATTCATCTTAAACAGGTAAACTGAAAAAATAGTTTCTATCTATACCAGCGGTCGGGGAACCGGGGTAAATTACCCAAAATGGGGTAAAAATGAAAATTTTTTGGGTAATAGAGAAATTTTTCTAATTTCATCTTACCAAACCCAGAGAGCGGTTCTCTGACTGCTTTTCAGATCTTGATGTACAAACTGTGAATTGGGTTGTAGATCCTTTTAATTGTGAAATTACTAACATACCAGAAGAACCTCCAGGTTTGGCAGAGGCAATTCTTGAACTTCCATCCAATACTGTATTCAATTTGTGACCAAAGCAAATCTTTTTGGTTATCAAAGGCTTTCAAAATTGCACATGAGGAGGCGGTAAAAAAATTGCTGCCATTTGCAACAACCTACCATTGTGAACAAGACTTTTCCACTCTAATGAACATAAAAACGAAAAACAGAAATCGATTAAACGCCGAAGACTGTATTCAAATTGCTCTTACATCAAAAAGTCCCAATTTTAAAGTAATTATATCAAACATGAAGCAACATCATTTTTCCAAAACCTGAAGGGGGAAAGTTTTCAATTAATTTTTGTTTGTTCCAATTTAAGAATTTTATTTTGTTTGTCTATTACTATTTGTTACTATTTTCATGTAACTTTTTTTTTATAAATATGTAAATGCAAATTAATTCAATAAATAATGTTTATTTAAAATACGCAATAATATTTTGGGTAATGGTTAAAAAGGTAATATCGACTTAGCAATAATATTTTGGGCTAATGGTTAAAAAGTGGCTGCTGCTCTAAACAATAGAATATAGATGTTCTTTTTTTTTCATTGACGGGTAAAAAAGTTCCCCGACCGCTGATCTATACCATCATAGTAAAAATTCTTCAAATCGTAATAAAGAGGAGAGGATTTAGAATTTTACTACTTAGGATTTATTATTTTTTTGTATACTTTGTTGATTAAAAAATCAAACAAATATTAAACATTTAGAAATGTATAGTGTTATATGGGGTACTGAATAAAATTATAATGACTTTTATAAAATACAATTTTTTTTTGCAAGGGTTTCTCTTCTTCGATGTTTTTCGTTGTTGGCTGCGAAGAGGCCAATTTAAGTGAATTGGGTGGGAGTTTTGCGGAGGAATGAATGTATTATATATGTCGGCAGAATGGCTCCCTATCTTTCGTGAGCTTTCCCTTTATGATTTTCCTCACGGACAATATGACCAGCTTACTATTGACGTCCCTCTGATAACAAACAACGTCGGCCCTTAAAGCCCCATCATTTACACGCAAATTGCCCAAATTTCCGTTGATATATTAGGGGCGATTCGCATGCGCCTTGTTTCGTACGTCAATTGCGGAGTGATTTAAGAGAACACGCATGCATTCGTCCGAACAACAAATTTGGCGTCCCTAATGAGAGCGTTAAGTAAGATCTGCACTTTATAAAGTTCGCGTAAAAAAATCTGGACACGCACAAGTGATTCCCAATAAATAGCCAGCAGCAGTCGCATGCTCAATTAGAATGAGAGATCGCGCAGGCAGATAAAGGATTGAATGACAACTGGAGGCTGTAAGGCCGTTTGTATTTTATGGGCCTCGTGACGTGTCTGAGTAAAAGTATACGTATGTGGACATTCCCGGTCTCCGAGATGCCGTTCCCCCTAATGAGCTACATCTTCCAGAGCTTCGCTAACAATGTCCATGCCACGATCCACCCCTCCGCGTTAACAAGAGACAAGAACCGGTGGCCAACAAAGGCAATTCAACAAGTGAAGCATCGCGCGCTTTCTGAAAGATATCTTTGTGCGGCTGGCACGAATTCGCTTCCCGTCCGTCGTCTGGTCGACGTCTTCTCGTTTCAAACCCCTCTAACTAACAAACATACACAAAAAAAAGGACGAGAAATAATCAGAAGACGTGATGTATTCTCTCTCTATCTATTCTTTCACTCGAGTTTTACGATTTTGGCCTCACAGAAGACCAGTCGGCAAGGCATACTCGCCCTTTGATTTTCATCCAAAACAGAACGTTGCCTCTTGTCTGTAACACTTCAAAGAAATCTGTTTTTCCTTACGCACATCATCATCACCATCAAATTCAGATCTCTGTCGAGAAATCTTTTGTCTCACTAATTAAGACCATTACGAAAGATATCGTTTATTTCTTATTTTAAACGTGTTTTTTTTACTCGTTTTACCACGACAATCTGCGAGAAGTCACCTTTGTATGTTTTGATCTTACCAACAAAAGAATACGTTTCATTTGCGCCAAAACTTACTTTGATTATACTTTTGAGAATCTAAGAATACATTTGCTAATTGAACTTCAATATTTAATCTAATTCAATTAATAAAACAGAAAAATCTAGACGAAAAATGTATAAACAAAAAGTACAAAATATAATACTTCTACATAATAGACTAGAATTCAGAAACGATTAAAAAGGAAAACTCTGTGTTCTTACATTTGTCTATATAAAATAACTTTTAATTGTTTGTTATTTTCAAACTATTTTGGATGAAAATAATGTAATATGACTTTTATTTTAAAGCGAACGCAAATTACATTATTTGAAAGCACAATGGAACTACTACTATATACGTCTCATGAATTTGATCAAAAGTTTGTGGAATCGGTTCTTCTTTGAGGCCTTAATATTGAATTGATCGGATCGGGTCGGGTTTGCAAGGGGACGTGATGGTATTTATATGGAAACTGTTTGCAAGAGCGGGGATGGCTCCTAGTAATTTCTGTAAAGTACTTTCGGTGAATGTTGCCCATTCATATGCCAATGGCAGGGAAAATGCATGCAAATGAACCAATTGTTGGTCACTCGTTGGAATTGAGTTTGGAACCGCAGTGTCAGTTTTGTATTACGAAATTCTGGGGTCCCGGCATTCCATCCCAGTCTCCCGTTGTTTTTACCCAATCTCTCTCTCTTCAATATACACCCTCAATTTTCTCTGTCTCCCCCACACACACACTCCATCCCTGACCTCTAGACCAATCAAGCAATTTTCCCCGAGAACGCAAAATATTTTTACCCGCTGTACGCTTGTAATTTATTTATTCCCGCAGAGTGTACGCAATTAAGGCATTAACAATGCGTGCGCTCGTTAATAACACGACCCCCGCGCGTAATTTTCTCGACAACGTGACATTTTAATTGTGTCTTTCCGATCAACAGTTCCAGTTTCAGGGTGTTCCCTCGTCTATCATGCACGTGTCCTACTTTTAACTAAACGTTATTAATACCAACAAGCCATTATTATTAATGATTATAATAAATTAGCTAAAAACTCGATTGCATCTTAATAAATTATGCAAGCAATTGCACGCGTTATAATGTCCCTAATGCGATGCAGACCCGCAGAACCATTGTCTTCCGATTTGAATGTCACTTGCCTGTCACTTGCAAAGTATGCACACTTTGAAACAGTTTCTTTTTTAATTTAATAAGAGCATAAAAGAAAATGAAATATTAAATACAATTATACTTATTTTACTCACTCAAATCTGATTGAATATAGAATACAAATATTTGATAATTAAATATTGTTATAGTAATACAATAGTACAATTATATGTAATTACATACTTATAATAAAATAATGAATGAATGCGACGGATTCGAAACCAATTTATTTAAATATATATATATATTTCAAACGTGTTTCACAAGGAAATATAATAGAAAATTCAATGCAAATGTATAAATAATGTATCGAAACTATTTTGTAATGATAGTAATTGTGTGAGTGTGCGTCGCCTGCGAATATCGTTTCCAGCATAACATATTTCTGTAATTGCAGAATGTCGTAACCGCGTGTACATCCTCTATTCACAAAAGGAAGATCGGATTGCTGTGAAATCATTTAGTCACACCTTGACCGAGTATCTTGAGCAATGAGCAATCCTGATGCACTTTATTCAAGGCGAAATCCGACCGTGATAGGCCAAATTCCGAAACCTAACAAAAAAACAAACAAAATAAAAACAATGAACTGTGTTATTGTTATTATTTACAAATAATCCATTTGCACTGTTATTTGATCGAAGGTTATTTTAATTTAATCAGGCAATATGCCGTAATACTTATTATTACGAGAACTAAAAATGAATCAATTCGTACTCGGATTGTAGTGAACGATTTGGTTCAGCTTTAACATCATTAAATCAATAACAACAAATAAATTATGTTGGGTTTGAAATGCCAATTAAGGACACGAGATGATTACCATACAACACACTTACACTTTCAAGATCTCTGTCTAAGATTATATCGTTTATTGCATTGAAACAAACCATTGATCTGTTAACGTGCTATGAAAATAGGGCAATATAAATTAATTGTGTAAATAATTAAAGAAAAATTTAAGAATTAAAATTTACTAAATTTTAATTCATTTTTCTATAAATTTATCATTTCTTTTTCTGCAATCAGTCCGGATTCATTACAGTACGGTTTGAAAATGTCTATGAGAGGTAGTTTCTTGATAAAATCTTACAAGAAGTCAAGATTGTTTATAAAATTTGCTATCAATCCATTAGGAATTCCATTAGGTGTCCCAGCAAAGCTGAGGACGGAATTAATCAGATGTGTTATTTCATACATAATTCCTACATATCTACTATATAATTAAATAAAAATGTTGATATTTTCTCAAAGAAAAAATGTGTTTTATTTAAAATTTAGATTTTCCACTCTTGTTGGGAGACCCTATATTTTAGTTTGTTGATTTGTTGAGAAACATTCAAAAAATAAAATAAACGAATTGAGGACATAAACTGGGTCATGTTTTGAAAAAAATACAAGTAATTGTAGCTTCTGGCTATACTATTTGTGTACATTGTCAGTTGCAATTAATTTGGAAACGATGTAGACTCAATTACCAATTTCCGATGTTTAGAGAAGTTTAACGTTTCTGCCATTTTCTTAATTAGTTTAGTTTATGTTTGGGATGCGTTCCGTGCAACATCCTTAAGGAATATCTTCCTTCCTCAGAACTTATTGTAGCAATAATAATAATAACAAGACATTTGGCAATTTCCGATGGGATGCTGTAGCATGCGCAATAAAATTCGTTGAATTCCATTAAGGCAATGCTGCTCTCACAGCTTGCATAATTGTATCTGCATGCAATCACGGGCCGACGGCGATTCTCCTCATTATTATAATCCTTTGTGTATACATCACAATATACAGAGACACTCAACTGTGGTCTGTTGAGCACAACGGACATGCTATGATCTCGTAAATATATTAAAATCATTCAATTCGTTTTACTGATTGTCTCTCTTTGATGCACATTTGAAATATAATAAATAATAAGCGTGAATTACAAAATAATATATATATATTTTGTATTTAGCTGCTTGCAAACATGCATTGTTTTGGAGCTCAAGTTTATTTGTGAATTTGGTAATTGGATGATAAAATTCTATAAGCAAAAGTTACCGGCGTTCAACTAAGCTCGTGTACAGAAACTGCATGTGCTCGTTTTAATTAACATCTTAATTGGAAACGCCTATGTGTGTAATTGTATTATCGGACTACCTCGGCCGTAAACAGTTTGCGTCAGTTCATAGTGGAAAAGAAAAATAATGCCTGGAACCTTTACTATCCCCTGTACACACATTTTACGTTGAAACTATTTTACGTAGGAATTTAATGCCGCAATTAAGGCTTTAATATTGCATCTTCTACGCTAGCGCTATTTTTTGTTTCTTTAGTAACACTAACTTTTTCATAGCTTCTACACTGAAACAAAATAGAGGATTCTATTATCATTACAATTCAATATGTCACATTACTTTTTACATATCATATTTGATATTAAATTTTCAACATAAAATACGTTTTATAACTTATAATAAAATAATTCAGTTGAAAATAAAACTATGTTTATCGAAAAGTATGCAAAAAAAACCTGGCATAATTTCGTTGTTTATTAATTATAATTCTTTTTCAAATTATTGTAAGGTATATAAATCAAATATTTATTTTTTAATTTATTTTTTTTAAACCATGAAAAAGTGAAAATTTGTAAAGAAAGTACCGTGTAAAATGAGGCATAAATGTATTTAATACATTTTGGATAGAATTATAACGAGATTTATAAATTTGTTTCAATTAAGATATTCATAGTTGTAATTGTAATTATATTCGTATGTGCTATATAGAAAAATACTTCATATCGCGTTTCTTTCATTTCTAAGGAATGTTAATTTATTCAATTGTTCCGTTTTACGTTTCATATTCGTTTTCAATATCTTTTAGTGCATAACTAATTAATTAACCGGAATGTATATACAGTGGAACCTCGCATAACGAGCAAAATAAATTGTATGGAACGCATTATCGTATATTACATTTTTTTAATTACACAAAAATTTATAGTTTTTACAGTTTTTCGTGAATTTCTCGACAACCCCTAAAGGTAATTTCATCATTGATCACTCGTGAATATCTCACCTTTCCAACGCGCCTACATACATCTTCGTGCTGTCATCGAGTCGCCTGCTATGAGCTGAAGAACATTTTTTTTTTTCGTTTTTTATTCAGTTTTTACAGTTTTTCGTGAATTTCTCGACAACCCCTTAAGATAGTTACATCATCGACCACTCGTACAAAAGCTTTCCAACAAGCCTACACACATCTTCGTGCTATGAGCTGTAGTAATTGAAAAAAAAAACACATATTTAGCGTCTTATACATAACATAGATATGGTTTTTCAGTGAAAGTTATAAATTGATATTTGATAACTAAAAGAAAATAAACATGAAAATAAAAAGTTTCAACTGAGAGTACTGTTAGCAAACAAAGTTTTTAAGTGACATCGAAAAAGTTTTTTGTAAGTGAAAATATTACTAATACGGCAATTATTATATAAAAGTGAAAACAATCAATTTGGGATTCATATTTTATTGATTATTTTTCATAAAAAGTTTTGTTTTATATCCTTTACGTACGTACGAATCTCATATCTTTTTCCCACGATTCTCTTAGCAAAATAATTTCAAGGAATATATTTGATGTTTCGCTACTAAGAAATGACTATAAATAAATAAAAACGGTTGAGCGTCAAGAATTGAAAATGAAATTTATGATTAATGTGATGTCTAAGTTAATTGGATTCCCTGTTAATATTGTATGAATTTAAAAAAAAAATCCATTGGGACGATGGAAAAATGTGATAATGGAGACATTACGAGTTTATTTTAGGAATTATATTTAAATTATAATGAAGCAACTGTAAATTGCTTAAGAAGTACAACAAAACTCTCGCATAGTGCGGCTTCGATCAGTCCGGATTTGAAATTTTTTTAAACAAACTAAAAAATTTGAATTCAACAATAAATTTAAAAAATACAAGAACAATACATTACCTCGATTAGTACGGTTTTAAATAGTCAATGCTCTGATTTCAATTAGATTTACGAATTAATTGATATAGGCTATTACGTTATAGTTCGTGCATTACGCCTTCTATAGAAACACAGAAAAAAAAATCGAACGTTATGCTTTTTGTGCGGTTTGAAATATAGGACATAAATAAACCAGAAAAAAAAAATGCACCACAAATTTCACAACGATCATTCCCAAAAGGCACTTTCCGAACACAGACTTGTATAAATAGCTTTTGCCACCAACATGGGCAGTTAATTGTCCTTTCATTTAATAAAAAAAGCAATTACAATTTTTAATGAAAGTGCAATGGGACCGACTTTATTTCTGAACCGTGTTATTTTTGTTGTTTCTTCTATACATTTATTTCGCGGTATCATTGTAGGTGGACATTGAATGACAGGGTTCGGCACTCACAAATAGAATTAAATGCGACTTTTGTACAATATATCATTTAATCGACCCACGTACTCCACTAACTCTCGATATTGTTATTTATGTATTCGCCGACCGGAATTCCGCACGTATTTTTTTTTCAAATTGTTACCTTTACTCGCATTAGTTATTGATTAACATAGCAAACACGTTTAGGCAGCATCAAACAATCACTGATTGTCAATAAAATACAGTACAGTGGAAACTCGCTTAACGAACACCTTGCATAACGAGCATTTCGCTTAACGAACAAAATAAACTGTAAGAAAAGTGACTCGCTTAACGTGCGATGTTTCGCATAACGAGTGACGAGGAGAATATAAGTCCCAATTATGCTCTTTCAAAACTTGTGTATACATATTATGTGCATTTTTGAATATGTACACTATACGAGTAAAAATCCGTAGATTGTTTTCTAATAGTCGAAATGAGCCATAACAAATTCTTATTTAAATTTAATTATCTTCTTCCACAAAAACTAAAGCAAATAGAAAAATGACCGTTATATAAGAAATTAGCTTATTTATTAGATTAGTTTATACAAAATTTACTAGAAATAAAATATAATTGAATTTTGTGGTTTTCTAATGATTTGCTACATTTTCAAGGTTTTTTGTATATAAATCATTTAAACTTAAATAAACTTATTTTATAAATTTGTAGGATTGGAGTATTTAGTAAACTGATAAGTTTGACAAAATTTAAAGAATAAATACAAATTTACAGTTTTAAATTTTTGATATTTTTATTGTGAATAATATGTATTTATAAAATAGAAACAAATTATTGTTTCTTTATAAATAATAACTATTAATTTATGAAATTTATAATAAATATGTATAAGTCCAATTACTGTATATTTTCAAAAGTTGCAGCAATAGTATTGTTTTTTTTCGTTTTTTATTCAGTTTTTACAGTTTTTCGTGATTTTCTCGACAACCTCTAAAGATAATTTCATCATCGACCACTCGTATGAAAGCTGAATATATCACCTTTCCAACGCGCCTACATAAATCTTTGTAGTTTCATCGAGTCGCCTGTTATAAGCTGAAGAACATTTTGTTTTCATTTTTTATTCAGTTTTTACAGTTTTTCGTGATTTTCTCGACAAATTCTTAAGATAGTTACATCATCGACCACTCGTATGAAAGCTGAATATTTTGCTTTTCCAACAAGCCTACATACATCTTCGTGCTGTCATCGATTCGCCTGCTATGAGCTATAGAAATTTACAGTTTTAAATTTTTGATATTTTTATTGTGAATAATATGTATTTTTATAAAATAGAAACAAATTATTGTTTCTTTATAAATAATAACTATTAATTTATGAAATTTATAATAAATATGTATAAATCCAATTACTGTATATTTTTTCAAAAGTTGCAGCAATAGTATTGTATAACTGAATATAAGATTTGGAAGCTTTCCGGTGAATATCTTGATGTCGGATCGTATATTTCAAAGGGAAGTATTGGTAGCTATACCGTTCATCGCTCTCGTTAGGGATTTAGTTGGGAATCATCCCCTTCCCGTAGGGTTTTGTAAAAAATAATTGGCTCCGGGCAATAATCAAATCGGTGGAAGCGAATTCGATCTCCTGAACTGGCAATAATTTTCCTTAAACCGTGGCATAATATGTTCTACCCCAGTGACTAATGAATCCTCCCTTCTATCGGTCCCACAATCCAGAAACGTATTCGAGGATATTTCTAAGCCATGCCTAAGAGCTGCGCGCTTACACTTTTCAGCAACATACATATTTTTTTTTTTAAATTATTAATGCCGACTCGGAAGTTGTATAATTAAGGTATAATTAAAAGTTGGCGATGTAGTTCGGAGTTTCCAATTAGGGCATCTCGCGTATATATTCACGTTGTAAAGTGCATAATATTTCAAAAGCTTAAGATGTCTATCTGGGCCCTGTCCTCGATGCATCCCTGCGAGATCCTAACGAGTGGGTATTTGAGGGCTGACGCTAACGCAGCGGATAAGTTCACGTGTGCAACCACTTTAAACACTAATAACTGTTTTCATCGTTCAACCGTGATTATTAAAATTAGATGGCGGCTGCAACGACGACACTAATACAGACACACTGGTGCTTCGTGCATTACCAATATGATTACCGATACATTTTCATAAGAAATACCGGTAATTTCAGTTAAAACATAAAGATTTCTGACCAATTATAACAAATTATTATTAATTATTTCTTTCAATGAACTTTGCTTATTTATTAAGTATAACACAATTTTCAATTAAAAAATTAACCGGTTTTTATTAAAAATATTTACCTTTTACCGGTAAATTTGGATACTCTAATACATGTTTGTATTCTGCCATCATCCATCCATCAAAGAGATACTCGACCTTCTGTCAAAATAATAAATGTTTAAGGCTGCGAAAAAATGTGTAGTTGTGTAAGAAAATTGTACGCCACAGCACCTCGCATATCTCCTCATTTCAGCTGCAATTGATGGCTGAATTCCTGAAAGGTCTTGTTACATAAACTTCACTTAGGGACACACTCTTCCCTTTAGTTCGCGTTCTTTTTTGTTCTTGTTGTCCCCAGCATTTCGCGTTGTCTCTGCTCCGCTTTAAATCCTAACTCAAATTACACCTTAACAGTGATTTATTCTTCTCTGAATACGGAAACAGCGAGAATTAACAACAGTAATCATAAAGCCAAAGTAAATAATTAAGTTATTTCTTTATGTAATGTTTCCAATATCAGTATAATTCTTTAGTTTTCTTGAGATAACTCAAAAACAATTCAATTCATAAACCAATATTTTCTTAATTTAACTTAATTTGAAGCATTTTAAATTATATTTATTTGGTATTTACGATTACCGATTCAAACTATTTATTTGTAACAAAGTGAAGTAATCTTGTGCAATTTTAAGTGTAATAAATAAACGCAGAGTCTGGCATTTGAGCTTTGCGGGATTTTGATTTCTTTTTTAACCGGGAATGCATTCTCCAAAGAGGAATGAATGTAGTGCCCCGCCTATGTTGGCATTTCGCTATTAAAATATCACGGGTACAATTAGTGCAATTTCAGACAGATTTTTATGATTCGCGAAAATGGGTGTTATACAGTTATATAAGGCTCGTGAACCTTGAGTGATTTGATATAGATCAACTTTGTATCACGTTTGGAATACTTGATTAATTCCGTGAAATATTATTACTTTATTTGATAAAATGCATACAGTGATATTATTCAATAACTTTAAATTAAGTTAATCGAAAATAAGTGTTTTATAAAACGTTTAATTATTTAGCCTAAAAGCATTCGTGCGGGCTAAATAATAAATTTTACTCAAAATAGAACTAAGTTCAATGAATTTTTGCGGAGAGTGACTTGATGAATAAAATCGTTTACATCATGCATTAAGAATGAAAAAAGTTTGTTTCCACTTCGGCCTTTTCTTCCCCAGAGAGTCACTAAAGAAAAAAATCTCTTTCAAGCAAGTGCACATAAAATATATTAAAATTTTATATATATATCGATAAAGGTAACATTTTTATAAATTAATTTAAACCATTGAACTTTTAAATTTATATGTTTTTATAAAATAAAGTATAATATTTAATTTAAAATAATTAATGAATTAAACATTTGTTCTCATTGCTCAAAGTAAATTCAATAACAAGGAATTGCAAATTGTAATGTTATTAGAACTAATTTTTGTTACGTTAGTTTGGAAGCGTCGGTTATTTAATAAGGTACTACTACACTGCAATTGGTTTTGCCTGAGGTAAGAGTACAATCGGAGGTTTCTATTACCATATTGATGATAATTACCCACAACTATAATTAATTTATGGAATGACGCTTAGAACCTCGGGCAAAGCTTTGCGTTGAATTCTGTAATGTTAGTGTTGATGTGTTTTGCTGATACTTCATTGTTCTATATTTACCATCTTGATAATCGATATGAAATTATTTAACTTATTTTGAAATGTAATAGTATTATTATGATCTAACTATGTTCTACATTTGTACGATTTTATAGAGATATAAGTCTGAGATATTTGGAAGTATTTACTGAAAGACTAAATAAATAGGAAAGGCTTAGGCTCATAGTCATATCTCTAATACACATATTTGTTATTCTGATTTTCGAAACAATTAAAAATATTTGGAAACATTTTGTACTTTATAAGTTATGTACACTTTACTGCTTATAAAATGAAAGTAAAATATTGATAATCCTTTTACTAATATGCGATAATTAATGAAGTATGTTATAATACTACTTTTTGTGTAAATTGTAATAGCAAATACATTTTAAGTAATAGCTGTATGTGTATAAATAAATCTATTATTGTTGTTTTTTTTTTTATTACCATTCCTCGAAATAATGAGTAAAAATCGCTGTTACATAAAGATGTTTTCCTGAAATTACACAAACATTGTAGTGACATTTTAATGACTCGCAGGGTGACGGAATGGAATCGTTCCATTTCGTGTGTATATATTTCGTTTTTTCTACTAGTAGTACAACCTGTATTGTTGCAAACGAGTAAGAAGGCACAAGAATAATGTTATGAGCGTAATAAAAGTTGTCATTGTATGTAAAGGATATAAAATTACAACCAAATGTCAACTGAAGCGTAACTTACAGGCACACAGTTATATTTCATGGTTAACAATTACAGTAGTCAATGGTGCTTGCAGCAGTTATCTCAGTTTGAAATGCCATTATAATAAATCCGAACGAAAGTGTATTTGTATGCGAGCTCGTTTCAGACTTCCACTTTCAACCCTTGCAGATATTCAATTTAAAATCTCCCATCAAATAAATATCCTCTCTTCCCGTGTGATTTAAATCCAGAAATAGAATAAATTCGAGTCGAAAGTCAAAGATAAATGTTCAATTAAGCTAATTTTAAAATATTATTAAAAAATAATTGCCTTTCCGTTTATTTAGTTTTATTCTTTCCCTTGCGTTATATCTAATTAGATGTTGGTATACACGCTCACATAGTCGAGCGTTCCACATTATTTTCGTTTAATATTATCGCTTTAACCTAGGGTGGCGAGGGAGAATTTATTGCTTTAACACTCGCATATTCTAAATGCAGTATTTTTAGTGCTCATTTGTATATTAATCTCTTTATTTATTGCCGCAGCAATTTAATAAAACGTTCACGAAACCGTGCAATTAACCAACGTTATGCTGTTGTCGTAAATTTCAATCAATATTTATATTCAAATAAACTAAAGATCAAATCTATTTCTAAATTTATTATATAAAATGATAAAAAAAAATTCAATCAGCTTGGGGCGACAGTGAAATATATAGAATGAGGTGAGTAATATAAAAAAAAAAATAGAAAAGAAAATCCGATTTTCTTTCGTCTGGATGTTCCAGTTTATAAAAGTTTAATGAGATTACACGAAATTGGCGGCTAAATCCATTAATAAAACTTTTCGTTATTCAAATTGATAATTTTAAATTTTATAAGAACTTCTTGATTCCTTCCCGTCAAGCACGAGTTCATTCCTCTGCGAGACGAGCGGAAGACATTGAAAGATAAAACGACACTTTTTTAAGACAGTTTTATGCGAAAAAAAGGATAAACATAACTTTCTTAATATAAGCATTAGAAATATTATGTTTTTTTTAAGTATTTAATATTAATATTGTTAGTTTTTGGATCTTTCCCATAGTTATGTGAATAATTACAGAAATACAAATGAGAATATTCAATTCTTTTGAGTTGAATCTGAGTGTAGATGAGTGTAGAATTGTTCAGTGTAATGAATAAAGTATCTGTCTACAAATTAAAAAAAAGTGTTAAAATGTTATATAGTGAGTGGGTGGAATAATTATAGTCAACTTGTGGAATTATTAAATCAAGTAGTTCCGTTTACATTTAAGTATATAGTGTATAAATATGGTATAATTAATGTTATGTAGGATGTAGTAAAAGTTAATGTAATCTGACAGAGTAACCTGATCTCCGCGCACTCAAGAGACGATACTTAGAAATATCCGATAGTGTTTATTATTGTTTTACGGCTGAAGCAGGTTAGTTACGCAAGTCAGAGCCGCCATTCTTTCACGAAGGGTAACTGTATTGGATACCTGATAGTAGTAGCAGTAGTCAGGTTATATATAAGAGGGAAGGGGAGTGCTATAATTATGTTCATATATCACCACGGTGACTGGAGAATTTAATATGAGAGCGCTTCCATAAAACTGTCGCCGCCACTTATTATACTTATGTGACATAATAATTTAAACTTTGCAGCAATTATACGGTCTATTGATGATTGTTGGAATTACGGCGGGGCAAAGTTTATTTATCGCGCCGAAACTATTTCGCGATTCCGACGGATCGTTTGATTTAGTGCCGCGATCGGATTCCACGGCAACCCGGAAGACGCAATGAATATTTAAATCATCCACAGAGCGGGACGAGGATGGGTGAATGAATGGATAGGAGGACGTCGGCGGTGGCGGCGATGTTTGATTGAATTTTCTCTCTTAGTGATTTTATTAGTATTCTTTGGGCTTCGAGGCACTTTAAGCCAATCTTGGCGGCGGCAATATTTCTCCTAATTTATTTTTATAGCGCACGCCCTAATGGCGCTGTAAATTTTTATTCTTTCTAATAATACTATTCCGGGCGCTACCCCGGCCCTGTTAACGTCGACAACGTAATGCAACAATTTCTATCTGACCTTGCATTGCGAGTAAATCCACGTATACATCTAAAAACCATACAAAATCATGCTTTAAATTAACGTTACTTTTCGAAAATTGGAACATTTCTATCAAAATATTTCTGTGACATTTTTTTAGATCAGTGATAATCTATATATCCACGGCACCCGAGCTAATATAGGTATAGGTTATAAAAACAACATAAATGATTTGAGAGAGAAAATAAATTTAATATTTGCAATAATTTCAGTATATTCCACCAAAACATACAATGAAGGAGTAATAAAACAACAATTTAACAAAATATTCACAACGGTAACTATTTGCATTATACAATTTTCTCTTTTGTTTTAAATACAATAAACAAATGATATAGTTCACGAAGCATCCACAATTATTATTTGAATTACATAACATAGTATTGCTTTTTATAGTATATTTTTTGTTGTTGTTGAAATTGAATTTGATTGAAACAATAAATACTGCTTAAAGGTCTATTATAAATAAAAATTAAAAATATGTAGTTCTAAAAGCATAAATTCACTTGGTTCTCTTTTTATGCGTAGATACGTTCCACAGGAAAACGCATAAAAATAAATCGCACACAAAAGGACTAGATACACGTATAAAAATAAAGGATACGTTCCATATTTTTTTTAAAACCTCATAAAACTAAATCAATGAGTTACAATATACCGAAAATCGCATAAAAAAGGGTTTATTAAATTTCAGAAAAATAATTAGTCTTACTATATTCTTTCTGAAATGTTTATTCATAATTTTTTAAAAACGTTAACAATCATAGACAAGTTTATTTAATTTCAGAAAAATTTAATCTTAACAAATTCCTTCTAAATTTATACAGAAAAATTTTACAAAAAAAAATACAGAAATTTATTATGAAAGTTAATCTTTCTTCACTTTTTTTCTATAGAATTATTGTCGCTATATGAGAGTGTTCGGTATAATTTGCGAACTGGTTCGAAATCACTTTCATCACTAGAAGAGATAGTCAGCATATCAGATCTATGTCCTGAAGATAATGATTCTTCACAAGTAAAATTAGTCTCAATTTCGCATGTTGATTTTTTCCCTTTGACAATATAATCAGTGATTCAACTTTGCGATGACTTTACTATTTTTTTGTACAATTCCTAATATCCAGAAATGCAATTCTGAAGCTCGCGTTGAAACTTGAATGCTCGTTCAGAAATATCATCTTTTTCGATGAAATGGTTTGCCAATTTATGTCAAAACGTGTCAAAATGGCCTAAAATAGTTATTTAAAAAAAAATGCTTCTTTAAATAAAAACCGCATAAAAAGAGAACCGAGTGTATACAATGGATTATTGACTGCAGTCTTTCCACCCTCTATTAATATTCATACACCTCACATAGTGCGGATTCGATCAATCCGAATTCACTATAGTCCGATTTGAAAATTTAAAGCAAAACAAAATAATTAATTTGTATATTTGTTATTATTATTTAAAAAAAAAAGAGAATTTTAATAGGATTCTAATAGGATTCTAATAGGATTCTAATAGGATTCTAATAGGATTCTAATAGGATTCTAATAGGATTCTAATAGGATTCTAATAGGTTTTGGTTGACTTATCAAAATCAAGAAATCTATATAATCTTTAAAATCTAATTCCTGTCGCCTGATTGGATGAGAGGGTATTCACTCATGAAAGGTATTGGAAATGTTTCCTCCATGTCGGTTGTTTTTATTTCGTTTGGGTGATCGCTCTTTGACCACATTTGTACGAGCTCGTCTCTTGTTGTTGGTTCTTTTTTTTCTCCTTCTTTCCATGGCATTCCCTCTCTTTACCTTTCTCGTAATTCGGCTCAGTTCGATTGAAACGTTCAGTTTCATTTATTCAGTCGAATTCTAACTTGCTCTGCTTTTCTTCCAAATCTACTATTGATTTTCTGAAACAACAAAAATTACGATAATTAGAATTTAGATATATAAACTCTGGAAAATTTAGACATATTTTAGTATGTTAATATATTGTACGTAAATAGAAATATATGTCTTAAGATATTATACAAAATTTCAATAATAATTATTATTATAAGGGCAGGAAAGGAAGATAATAAAAAATAGGGATTCAGTAAAAAAGGTATTGTGTAAAGTAAAATAATATTGCTTTTATAGAGTAATAAAACGAACATAATAGGATGTGGAAAGACTGCGAAACGTATAATCTATTAAATCAATATAATTTTCTCTTTCTTGTGGGGTTGACTAATGTTTGAGGTGAAATTTGTAAGGACTGTTTTTTCTTCGGCCGTTTGGGAAGGTAGCCGTGCTGAGATTACTCTGATGGAGTTTGCAATATATATAAGAAAATGGAACCATTTCACCCTTTAATCGACCGGCCATGTGTTGCAATGTACCGTATAGGTAACGTACGGCTCTTCTGCACGAGTTTGTACATAACCGTAAAGCTCTCCGGCCCCCCGATTATCCTGGGACCCGACGCCTCCCCGTCGGGACCTAAAACCGATAACAATAATCATTGCATCCTTACGATCCGCAACCCCCCGCCCTGCAAACGAGGTTAAAAATAACTTCACTGTCTTCATCTTATTATATATACAGAGGGCACTCGTTCCCTTTTCTTACGAACCTCCGACACGAGTAAAAGCATTATAGTTAAAGCGAATTGCCCAGAAAAAAAAAGACCACAAGAGCGGCAGCGTTTTTCGAGTGCAAATGTAACGGACTGTATGAAAATGCTTCATTAAATTAAAAGCTTTTCTCCCAGACTTTTTTTTTCTGTATAATAACACAAATATTGCTATCTGTTATTCAAACAAATAATAAAAGAGAATATTACTGTTTGTATATTAAAAATTACATTACTGATAATTAATTAAATATTATTATAATATAATAAAGTCGCCTTTTCGTTTATTATTTATTTGAGTTATATTAATATAGAATAGAAGAATAAAATTATTAATACTTTATACAGTAACATAATCAAGTTCCATGATTGTTATCAAGGTTTGAATTTTATTGTATTTGATTTGATGACTCAGAAAATGCAATTGGACTCCATCTGATTATATCTAGGATTGAATTGGTCCTAAGGGACTCTTTCCCACTTCATATCATCCTTTATCTGAGAGGGTAACAGTCCACCCTCAATTCTATACCATTCAAATACCAAGGGCTTGGGTACAAAATATGAAATTTATTACGTTCTGCTGACTCACTATCCTAAATCTATATAATATGGTATTATAAATGACAAAATATAAGCATAATAAGTCATTTTATGAGTAGAGGAGTAATATTGGAAAAGTTGGACTTTCATCTTTGAAATGACTTTATGATTATATTTTAGTTATTTTTGAGTTTCAACTTCTTTAAAAATAAAAATGTAAGAAAGTATGAAAAAAGATACTTCTTATGATTGTTCATAACATTTTTAATAGATAAAATGACTATAATAAGAAAAAACAATATTGTTAACGCTTTCTTAATCATATACGTTTATTATTATTTATTAGAAGCATAATAAATTAATACAATAGACGTTTACTTGTGGTTATATGAAAATCGATAATCGTGCATTAATCTGAATTGAATTTAGGTCGTTACATTATGTAGCGTTCATAGTTGTAATAATTATGCACATATACAATAATGGTATTAAGTATAATTTATATTGTTAACTTCGAGATATAAAGAATAATGTGTATCGGTGTGTAGATAAATGTTTACTTAATTATAATTAGATAATAAGTAATGATTTCCAATTGCATTATTGAAATAAAGCAGTCGTTAATAGAATTAATGTATCTGGTGGATTAAGTAATTAGTAAATAATGATAATAATAAATTTTTGAAGTGAATTGAGGCAATGGAATGCGTCTGCATTTGGAGAGCAATAAGTTTGACGGTTCAATTTATTTGCGGTCTTGCGGATCTTACGAGTCCACACGACCATTCGTAATAGTGCAACTAAAGCAAATAATTAAACCAAACAATTATTCCAGAATTACTGCAATTAAATAAACTGCGCGGGCCCCCCCTGGTCTATCTATATACGTATATAAGTTTAATTAAATTCGAAAATTACTCGCAGCAATTTAACGGTCGTTACAATGGATATGATCCCCCGGTCGTTTATAAATTGCGTCCACCCATCCACAGTCGAGCGGTTCTGTCCCATGTAAACGTATCGGGAAAATATAATTAATTGCCATAATAGTTCATTAACTCTTTAATTGACCTGCCAATATTACAACGGACTTTACTCATTCAATACTACTGTTTCCACTTGCCTCTGGAATCGGTTCCATTTCGGGGGGAAGGCTCTGAAATACTTCAAATAATTGACGTTCGAAACTAATGAAACCAATTTCCTACGCGTTTATTTGTTTTTCCTTTTCTCCGTCTCCTATTTATTCCAACTTTATTTCTTGTACTAATAGGGCCCTTCCGTTATTTACAACTTTTGTTTTCTTCAACGATGAGAAATTCACAAAACTTATATAATTACAAATTACATTACATAATATAAACAAACATCTTTAATAAATAATTATTTGTAGTGGAAATACAAAATTGTTATTAAATTCTGTTATGGAAGATTTAGTTGACCCAAATCGTTGTAAATGAATGTAAGTACAAATGTTAGGAATAGGCGTTGGCTGAAGATTGACTTTCACATTGGGGAAAATATATTGGTTTCATGAAGGTTCTAGCTTATACATCGGGAACGGAGCCGCCGGAGAAATGTGTAGAAATAATTGAAAGGAGCTTATGTACCATCGATTATCGCTTAATAAAAGGTTCATTTCTATTATTTCAAGATTAAATTCACTTCAACAACTTGTTTATTTACTTAAATATCTCAATACAAAGATTAATTAATATAATAATAAAGTTCTTTTTATGCCGGTTTAAAGTCCCCAATTACCGCACTAAGCGAGATATTTGATTATTAGCATGTATATAAAGTAAAGTGAATGAGTTTATATGTGTTAAAACTCAATATAATTAATTAGTGTAGACAACGAATGTACGTTATATAATTTAGCTTGAAATGTAATTCGTGTTTATTCCATTTTCTTTGAATGACACATTTAGTGGATGACTGAATGACACTAGTATAATATGAGTATAATTAAAATTGTTGATTGAGCTGAAGGATTCCAATTAGCAATTAAGCAGTGAAGTTCATGGTTATTAACAAATCACGATGATGTCGTTTGGGGGGTGCGCATTGAAATTTCGTATCAAAATTGAATACGGTTGGCGTCCATCAAATGTGAATTAATTGCCGTTCCGTTAACATTAACTGGGTTAGTGCTCCACCTCTGTTGGCCAAGAGACATATCCTGTGAGATTAATTAAGAATTAGAAATGTTAACTGAAATTAATTTCCACTGCAATCGGCCGCTTACGGCATATAAACAGTGGTTTAATTGAAATGTCTGCAGTATTAAAAGATGCAGCAAAACGAAAACCGTGCTTCGGGCTCTTGGCTAATCCTAATTATGCAAAGTTCTATTCAAAGGAAAACGTTGCAAGCATGTGTACGAATAAATAGGTTTGAGAGGAACGCCAACTCTCCTCCCTTTCCTCGAATCCATCCATCTAAAAATTATTCTGAAGATTACTTATGCGCTCGAAGATAAAATGCAATTTTCCAACAATAACTGATTTCCTTGCAGGAAGCGGTGTAAAAATGCTGGAGATGTTGCGACAAGGCTCTTTCGCAACGAGAACCCGAAGGGTGGGTGGTGTCTGCGACTATAATCGAATATTTATCAGAATTGATTTATTTACCCATTGTAAATATTCAAGGGTTGTTGTAACACCTGGAGGCACGACTCTCGCACCGCTTCGCAAAACGCGTCTCTCCTCTCCTTCACCACCCCCCGAGACTTCGCTCCGGGCTCCTCTCGGGTGTGAGAGGATTTCGTGTGTCTCTAAACCCGATAACTAGAGGTTTTGCGAAGCGCAATGTGTTAATGTAAGGCGATTACGTGTATTGCGGTAAATGGAGATGGTGTGCGAAAGACGTGTCTGCCTCGAGACTGTTTATATTGCATTTAGGAAAATAGCCCCAAGACCACCGACGTGCATTTTTCATCAGTTTAATTTTTAATTTTCAGAATCAGGTGTGTCCGCGCCTCCGACCACCTTCACTTTAACTTTCCGCTCTGCTAAGAGGGTAGCGAAAAAAAAGTAGCAAATGATAAATAATCCTTTCCTGAAGCCAAACACTATAAAATATTCCTCAGCTTTTACTTTTTCTTGTATTATATATATATATATTTATTTATTTTTTTCGGGCGAAAAGTTTTGAATTTTCGCGTAGAAACGCATCATTTAATATTTAAATCACTTCCACGAACTTGACGCTCTTTATAATGTAAAATTCTGGAATTAAACTTCACGTAGACCTTCAATGATTGAAATTTTCCAACCAGAGCAAGCACCGGTACATTCCCAGAAGCAGTGCATTATTTAGCAGTGAAACTGTTTCAAAATAATTTAAATTATAAAGCAACTAATTAAAATGCGCAAATCAATTATTTATAATCGATATTGTATCATTAATGTGTTCGCTTTTCACCAAAATTAATGTACGTTGTCAATTATTTTATAAATTTAAACACAACAGAATTATTGATAAATTACATTTTGAATTTGTCATAACAAACAACCACAACATAGCAATGTTTCTATAGTAATAATTTATTAATTTAGACTGGTATTTATACAAATAATTAGTTACAAATTATATTATACAAAACTAAGTTTCTTTTCATGTAAAGGTAGTAAATTAATAAACAAATTTGTTGTATGCAGTGTTTAGAGAAGATTGGGAGATGAAGAGGAACAAAGAAGCTATTGAAGACGGATGGGAAGGAACGCAATTACTTTTCTTTTGGTGAGGAGGCCCTGCAATACGCAGACTGCTCGGATATAAAATCCCGAACAATAAATTGTATAGAAATGGAAGAGATGAAAGTGCTGATATACTCATATATAAGGAAGTCGCATAGTATACGTCGCAGGATTTATAATAATAAATAACAATGGAATAAGATAAATTTCGTGTTTTTGATGTGACTTCGAGGATGTCGCTTTCAAGAGATGCGGTGCGGGAAAAACGCGAGAGGTTTGATAATACTATTACACATCTCACATATATAACACCGAAATATACTCTCTACTTCCTATTTCGCTTATTTGCCACGAAACCGTATAAAAATACATTTATGAAAATCCACCGTTGTGGCGACACAATGGAAAACCCTTAGCTATGTATATACTGACTGCATCACAATTCACAGTTTCAGAAATACTCAAATGCACTGTCGAAACGGAATGTATGCGAGGCACGTATTCAATCAATAGGTGTTGATTTGGTATGTTGATGAGGCCGGTATTGGTGTTAAGAAATTGGAGATTGTGATTGATTGCGATCAATAATTTCAGCCAGGAATCAGCTCGAATATTAATCGCTTGCGATGCAGCCGATCGGCAATAAATCCCATTAAATTATTTACCACGTTCTGAAACGAAGATTATATCTCGCCAATTTATTTAAACGCTCGTATTCATTGAAAGTTCGCTGGATGTAAGATCTCAATTTACGAAGTAATTAAATAATATATCAGTCGTTAGTGTAGTTTTATAACTTATTACATTTATCGTTAAAACCTTCTTACCTGGAAATTAGTACATGCAAGTTTTATTAAAATTGCAATATATTTTCTTAAAATGTTATATCATCATCATTAATTTGAAATTTAGAAAACTTGTTGTTAAGTCACAAGGAAAAAAAAAGGTACTGGTATTTTTAATTGTAAGCAATTGAAAAAGTTTGGATGGTGTGCAAATTGAAATACAGGGAGTTGCGCTGCTGAAAGCACAAACTGAAAAGAAGGAAATACGAGCCGGTGGCAGTTGTGGATGCGTTTTACACTATAAATTACAACTGTTTATCCCCGCGTTGGAATTAAATTTTAGTTTCTGCACGAGGAAAGCGTGTGCAGGAATGAGAGAGAAAGAGACCTCAACAAAACCCGGGTGCCGGGACTTTATAGAATGCCGCAGCACGTATATAGTAATTTAAAAGGATTACAGTGATTTATAACAATAACACGATCTCCGATAAATTCGAGAAATTCACGTGCCGCTCGGAATTACGCTGCTCCGACTACGGCGACGTTAAGCGGGGATTCATGCATTTTTCCGTGCCCTTTGCTCTAAATTGCTCTGCGCTCGCATTTTGTCGTAATTGTTTTTCTCGTGTAATACAATACTTGTTAGGAGCAGCAGCGAACGAATGCACGTTACGATCTAGATTGATTTAATAGTATTTGTTATGCACTAACTCTGGTATTTATAAATGCTCATGTTACTTACTTTTTTTTGTTCTCATGGTAAATGTCTAGTTGCGATAAGACAGAACATGCACTGATCATCCAGATAACGTACCGCAATTTCTTACAAAATCCTTGAAAGGAAAGAAAATAACGCGTTAAATGGATAATTACGAAATTTTAATTACAAACATTGCTAGTCTTTTATTCAAATCAATTATTTAGAATAATTAATAATTTCTGCAATACACGACTGAAAAAATATTACTTAGTCATAATAATAAAGATTTCAATCTAATATTATAAAATAATTATAACAATTTCGTGAAAAATACTTATTTAATTAATAACAATAATTTATTACGTATTTTATTACAAGAATCAGCAAAAGATGATATATCTTTCTTTATTTTAATTTTTGAAGAAATAAAATAATTGGAATAATATGAATAAGACAACTTACACTTGTTAAGGACTTAAATTAATTGGTTAACAATCATGACATAATAAATATTCAAATGAAGCAACTTCTTAATTAAACTTAATTATTCATTTATCTTAACTATTTTTTAACTTTTGTAGAGAAAAAGTCTTTTATATGAAGCACGTGCGGGGTGAGTGACCGCATGGTAATTTAAGATCCTTACAAAAATCTCACCCCTTTCTTGACCAACTTCCATTTACGAGCTGAAGCAGTATATTCCCCCTACCGTGACATCATTGTCATCTTTGTGTGTTTTGTAATCTATTTCAACTCCTTTAGCACTCATTTTATGTGGGAATTATGAGTATCATGTAATTCCAGTTATAAATTGGTAACAGGAAGTATATATAGTCTAAGAGTACCTGAATCAAGATCAATACAGGGTTTTTATTACTATAAAAACGTCTTAGAGCATATTGTATATCTATTTTCGAACATACTTGTTAACAAATGTTAATTTCTTATATAAGTAATATCTAAGTAACTGACTTCAAATGAGCAATTCTTTCTTCTGTATATGACACATGCTTTTATTACAGCTATCATAATCTACATATGTAATAGTTATTGTTATCTATGTTTATTTTTTAAGAAAAAAGTTTGTGGATATGAATATAACCAATATAATTCTACTATACTCCTACTATAATCCTCAGAATTAGTACAAATCTGTTTAATTCTTTATCCAAATTAAGTCTTATTTTCACATCATTGTAATTTAAATTGTTAAATTGTCTTTCTCTATCAATATTTTCATTTCTGTACAATTTATTGTTCGGGATTTTATATTCCGCGTTATATGGAAATATGGATATATTCAATATCATTACCTCTAAGGTGAAATATTATACTTTATTCGAATTGTAGTTGTTCTGCATATATAAAATGAAAAAAAAGTAACATCATATGTTTTTCAAATATAAGTATATCTAATAAAAAAATATTAATTGCACTATAATTATGCGTGTGATATGTAAAATTAAAAACTATACAAAATTGGATTTTCTCACGATCGCGTTTCGTTCCTCGAAGTGTTGTCGAGAGCAGCTTTTACTTATAATGTACCTTATTATAATGCAAAAGAACCGAAGTTACGTAACCGGTAATCCAATTGTCTGTTGATACCGCACGCTGTTACATATATAATGTTCTCATGTTGCCTAATGTGGAACGCGCGATTATTAATAACAATTAGTGTAGTGTGGCGTGGTTAATGAGGTAATATTTAATTGCGAGGGAAAATATAAACGATGTCACGCATGTAATGTACGGTGCAACGGGCCAGATAATGTTGAACAATGAATTGTTCGCTAACTGCGTCGATGCTACCTACCATATCTCCCCGTGTAGGTGTGTGAGGGGGAGAGCGGTGTGTTAGGTAACGCGCGTTCACGCAACGCCGACGTCGGAGGAATCGCTGAAGCGCGCACCGCTAATTGCTAAATCAATTTCGGTTCCTCTATTTTTGCGGTTTTC
Organism: Nicrophorus vespilloides; assembly: GCF_001412225.1. Classification (NCBI taxonomy): domain Eukaryota; kingdom Metazoa; phylum Arthropoda; class Insecta; order Coleoptera; family Silphidae; genus Nicrophorus; species Nicrophorus vespilloides. The sequence continues at coordinate 75,747 of NW_017097500.1, read as the reverse complement.
TCGAAGGGAATTGGAATAGTTTCGTAATAATGTGCAGTTCGGATGTCTAACCACTTTGGACAAATAAGCCGGTGAAATCGCGCAGAAACGAGGAAAAATAGTCTGTGTGAAATCAGCGTGTAATTTCATTGGGAGGGCTTCACATACACACAGAAAAGATTAGAACGAGAGAGATAGACACGTTCAGAGCCAATGGAGAAACGGAGAGGAAGAGGGACAAGAGTCCCACACATACGCACATACTGTGATCGACATTCGCGCCACGGATTCAGACTTCTATCTAACTTTGACCATTCACATCTAAACTATCCGAGTCGATGAATTCTTCTAATAGAAAAGACCCCTATTCTTCTACAGGCTCAGACACCAAAAAATATACTCCTTGTCACATACTTTCTGACAATTTGATAATGGTCTGAGACGGGAACCGGAGTTACGGCTTCTCTTGCATTATATAACTTTCCTAATACCTTCCACCAAAAACTTATAATCAACTTTCTAGCCTTCAATATTAGGATATATTCCTAACAACTTCTTTTAATATAAACAAAATATAAAAAACTATTGTTCACCCTAAGTATAATTCCTACACTAAGAGATTGCATAATTTGTTAGATTTAAACTTGTTAATTTTAAAACTAATATGACTACGATTTCTATGATATGTATAAGATATTTTTATGAGATTATTAAGAGATGTCTAAGAGGTACTAGGAACTGTCTAGAAACAGTTTATTATCAATTCCAGATGTTAATTTCAATTATAAAGGTTAAAATCTCTGCAATATAAAGTACTGCGACTTAATTATTATTTGCTATATGGGTCAAAATCAAAAGAGATTTAAATAAAGTACGTCTATTTCGGACAAAAAAAAATATGCATGAAACGCACATGATTTCTATGTAAAAGTATAATGAAAAGAGTAAATACCATGAGCCTTTCACATTTTGCTACGGTCTGTTTACAAAAAAAAAAACATGTACATGCATTTTGATGAAAATGTAAATTTTACGAACCGAAAAAAAAAATTGGATATGAATAATATAATTTGAAAAGTTTATCAGCGAGTCGTGGATGGATTCTGTAACAATGCCAGAGACAATTTGATCAAAACGTGATCAAATTGTGATATATGTGAGGGCGAATGGCTCACGATTCGTGCATGACTCGGTCACGACTCGGAACGAGACCGATTGATTTCTTTTGTTTTGAGTTTTAGATGTATCCCAAATAAATGATGTCTTAAGTCCAAAGATATCAATGAAGTTCTTTGAAAAAAAAATACATAAATTTATATAAGTTATCTATGATGACAGAATGTTGCTAACTAGGATTAGGATAAAATAAGAAAGAAGTAAGATTTATTACAATAACAAGTATTAAAATCGTACATTCATATGCAAGGTTAAACAAAACTTTATTCATGGTCGATTAAACTTGATTATCTGCTCTATTATATAAATTCCATATGAAATCAAAGGAAATTCAATAGATTTTGTACATTTTTGTTATTGTTTTCAAGATCTTCATAGTCACTAAGATGCTAATATCTTCAATATTCAATTTAAAATGGCTTTATAATGAATAGTTTTTAGATTTAAATTGGAATATTATTTTTATGTTAAATAGAGATTGAAATTACGGACTTTATTATATCGAAGTTTCGTTATCAGGACTGTATTGACTTTTGATTTTTGTTTGCAAATACTTGACGAAATATATGTTTCATTTTACTTACGTAATGTTGGTTGTTGATTTGAATTTCTGCAATTCAAGTAAACTAATATTTTCTTTCTTACATAGAGAATTTAAAAAAAACTATGAATAATACAATAATGTATATGTCAGTTAACTATGTGAGATAATAAATATAAGTTGAAAGCAAGCAGCAAATAATTTACAAACGAGATATGAAAAAGGAAGTAAAGGAAATTTGATATGTTTGTGCATTGCGCAATAACGCGTATTATGCAATGCGGAGTGCTTTACTGGAGAATTGCATGCTTTGAAAGAATATTAAAGGAAATTCTAATAATAAACTGGATAATAAAAACAAAAATAATCAGCTCAAGTTCACTGATCTTGAAGTGCTCCGGCGCACGATTTAAATCCTTTAATTTAAGCAATGTTTAAAATGTAAATTGAGTAACTTTCAATTTCCATTCACTAAGAGCATTGGATACAAAATAAACTGTTTTGTTACAATTCCCATTTCTCGTTGAATTAAGATAAAAAAAAATACTTACTGCATATGTAATGAGCGAAATAATTGCATAATTCATATAATAATTGTTGTTTGAGTAAGAGTAGATGTTTATTTTTTTGAAATACAAATTTAAAGGGAGAACTAGAGTGACTGGTGAAATTAATTTTCTTAGATTCGAGCAAATCCGAACGGCCTTCGAGTGCGAGTAGTAAAAGGTCATTATTGAACTCAACAGGCCGACCTGAACTGTTGTTGGGATTGAACTTCTAAACCCACAGCAATTCCTTTAGATTTACTTCCCTAATCATTTCCCTCTCTTTCTCTCTTTTGTAACCTTTCAATGTTCTATGCTTTTTCAAATAGATTTTGCAACTTCCATTCAAGATGTATAATTATTTTCTTTGCAAATCGCCAATGTAGAATATTGTAACAAAATTGTATTCATGTTAAATTTGTTGGATTAGGAAATTAATTTTTCAAAATAATTTAAAAGAGTTGATCAAAAATCAGTAATATTAAGTCAAAATTCATTTAAAAGTTTAGAAATATATCGTAAACAATTTGGAAATGCACTAATAATAACTGTAAATATATTTTCAGGACTTCTAAACATAAAAATATGTAAAATATTAATTACGGATACAGATTAATTAAAGATAATAAAAATGAGCTTTTTTCTAGACCATGTTTGATAGAAGATAGAAATGTAATGAGGAAATAGAAAAATCATTGTGAATATGCCATTTTTTTCAGTCTTTTTGTTGTTAAAATGTATCACGTATTGAGTGTATTGGAGCATGGAGCAAAAACAATGGAACGTGAGCAAATTGCAGTGCTCGAAGTGAAGGTTGTATGAGCAAGTATTTATTTTATAATTCCGTTTGGTGTTTTAGAGGGAAGAGGAGCATCAATTAAAATGGCTTTTAAATTTCCAATCAGGATGAATTGAATTTTGCCGAGTGGGCAAACAGAAATCAACGGCGAACGCCATTTGAAATGTAAATGCTTGCGTTTTTGGGTTTGCCGCCGCCACTGCTGATGTTGTTTTCCGTTTTTCCTCCGCATCCGTGTTGTCATTGTTTTCGAAAATACCTACACACACTATAATAGTGTGGGATTCGATGTTTAAATGATGCGAATCCAATAATTGGAATCCGGATGAGGCTTAAGCGAAATTTAACGGTGAGCTTTTCCTGCGAGAGCTTCATTAAAAATGCAACAACAATCCACCCGCACTATAAATCCCACGGGAGCAAAATCTACGTACGTACGTTTCAAACAAAAAAAAACAAAAACAAAAACAATACCATAAAAAGCTACATGGACTGTATTTTGGCTATTAATGGCTACTGGGTATTCATTTTCCGAATACTTTGTATGTGTATATATTTTTTTTTCCTCTCCCTCCAATTAATTATCGAGTGGAAAGCAGGCTTTGTAGGAACAACGTTATAAAATAAAAACACGAGGCATATACATATATGTATGTATGCGTAAAACTGAAAGCGTAATTGCATTCTGCTGAAAGTAATCCTGAAACAATGGACTTTTTAAAATGTGACTGAGTACGTAATTGAAAATTGTATTCCGGGGCTCCGCCAATTCACAACTCCTGTCCCCAGTCGGACTACATTAGTTTACCATTTACATGTAAATTGTCCATTGTCGGTTGAAATTTTAATGTCTTTGCCATTCATGTTTAATTGACTATTATTTATATAAATGCTGACTTGCACAGTTACAATGTTTATGCACTCCAAACTTGTTAAATATTATCATTATTTATACAAATTTGATTCAAACATGATTCTTAGTTGTTGTTTATGCTGAAATCGATTATTTTTTACTTTTTTAATTTTCGATGTGGAAGTTATTGGATTATCCGGAAAGTTCCTTCCGATTTTCGCTAAATCCTCAAACAAATCAGAATTGTTAAAATCAATTGACGTTTCAATTGTCTTTTAGTTTGGTTTGGATGAAATAATTTGTGTCTGTTTAGTATCCTTTTGAAGATTGGTAGAAAACAAAGCGCATTTCATACTTTGATACTTTTTTATTACTTGAAAACCGGTGATCGAAATTAGCAAATTCATTTAGTATTATACTAAACAGAAGGAAATCAATAATATGTTGTATATATATTTATATAATTGGTGATGTAACAATTATTAAAATTTGAACGCTTCCTTTACGAATTAATTTGGAATTTATTATGTGCAATTAGACAAAATAAAAACAACAAAATAAACTAAATATCCTGCTATTCTAGCCTTGAAATTTTAATTGATTTATGTCCATGTTTTATTATGTATTAGTTTAAAAAAGTGGTACAGTAAAGAGAAGTCGATAATTAATGAAAATAAACCGTTAACCGTTCAATTTGTTAATAGCAAATATCCATAACGCATCAATTCGTCTTGGGATTTAGTCACGGCTCGTTAAACTCGATTTTTCAATATTAACTAATTAAATGAAGCAATCCGAGCAGATCAGTAGCTCATTTCACTGGAGAAACGTTTATTTCAATATTTAGAAACTCACAGTTTCATAACACAAATCGAGAGCATTACCGCTTGTTTTATCTTAATGAAACTAATAACTAATTCATTGCACATTTTAATAATACCAAAAAAAATGGAATATTTGTACCATTGAGTATATGTAATATTAACAAAATACTTAACGAATTTGTGTAGTGTCAAAAAGAATCTGTGGAGGAATAAAAATTAGTGGTGGATTCGAAGAAGAAAATAATTTAATATTTTGGAGTTACAAAAGAAGTAAAAAATGGGAAAGCCATGCCAAGCAAATATGCATTTATCTTTCTAATAGATTTGGAGGCACTCCACTAAATATGAAAGACAAACATCCTTTTATCTTTGTAATAATATTATAAAGATCCTTTGTACACCCACAAGCACCGCTTGAAAAATATTATGTTTATCGGCGAATCCCCTAGTCGACTCCAGCTCCGAGTTTTTTTTACCACCGGCATTATTACATTAAATCTTATTTTGTCCCTCCACACTATCGCCAACTAGAACCAATTTACCACAAAATTATAACGGTTTTCTTCTCTTTCTCCGCTTCTCTCGCCGTCGCACAGATTTAAAGCAAAATAAAATACTGGAGGTTCACGTAATAAAATAAAAAGTTTTATAGAAATATAGAGTGTATAATAAAAGTTGAATCTGAAAGAAACGCAGCAATTTACTGAACGTATATAAGAGTTTAATTTTTAGTTACATTTCGTGTAAAGAAAGATGATTAATGTTGTTTTCAACAATTGCACTCAATTTTGGTCAAGTGTATACGAAATGTTGCACCCGCGATACTTGAGAGGCACGTATCAACAGATGATCGATGTTGGTGGTTTTTGAAATAGAACGTGCAAATTAATGTGGGCTGTATTCTAGTAGTTATTCGGCAATAGTTGGCACGTTAATGAATTGATTTGCGAGTTTGTGATAATTGAAACGGTTGTTTGATGATTGCTAGGAACCTTTAAATCGGTCCCCATTGAAATCTAGATTACAGGGCCATCGCGTATCATGACCCAAGAGAATTTAATGGACCAGAAACCCCTAACATTTCAGCAGGCCGTTATTGTGTCGCATGATGTATTTCAGAGGGTGAGTATGCGTGCGTGTGTTTCTGTACGAATGTGTGAGTGCGCGGTGGATGGTTGGGGGTGGGTGGTGTATGGTCGGATGGTGTAGTGTTAACGGCTTGCAGGGCTCTCTCCAAACATAATATTTATTGCTGTAGGAAAGAACTCGGCGCAAATACACACGGGAGGACAATTGCATACGGCTGCCGATGTTTGGGCTTCCTCTATTATTATTAATCCATGCCGTGGATTAAATTGCCTTACAATTTCCGCAGACAATATCCGCTAAACAGGGAGGATATTACATATAAGATTTATGGTTTACGGTGTTTCACTATCGATAATTCTCTTTACACCGTGCGAATTTCAGCCCCTAAATTATTTATACACTATTTCGCAATGTAGCAATTTTGTCTACAATCAATACACATTCTATATTTAACAAAAAGGCAAAACTATTTATGATAATAATAATTATAAATAACCACCCTATTTTTCTATTAATAATTTGAACACTCATTCAAATTTATACAAAAATTTGTTATCCAAAGCAAGTATAGTTTATATGAAAAATATTTATAATATCTATCACAAGAGAGAAGAAAACTTTTCTTTAGCTTCACAAAATTCACATTTTAAGCTATTATTATTCAACATTTTTTCTAATAAATAAAATAGTTTGTGGATAGTCAATATATAGATTACAAAAGACGTGAAGTATTAAGTAATTTAATTTCTTTAAGGTGATATATAACTGATTCTAGGACATGATGAGAGTATGGTCTTAAGGAAAGTTAAAAAATGTGTAATTAAATCGAAAGAGGGGATTTTAGTGGAGTCTGAGGATTAGGTGAGTAGAAATCCTCATTGGCGGCGGTATAATTAAGTAAATAAGGCTGAGAAAATCCTCTCTGGTATGTATATAAAGAGGGGTGAGTCCTGGTGGGCGGTTTCGGAAGGAAATCCTAACAATAAAGCCCCCCCTATATTGATTGCGGACCCGAAGAACAGGAGAAGAAAGCAGAGAAGAAAATTTAAAGCTCCATTACTATTTACGTGGACAGTGAAAATCCTCTTTACCTAATCTCGGGTCTTGCAGTTATTGGGTGTATATAAAAGGGAATGTCACTCAGCCTTGTGGGACATTAAAACCCTCCCCGTCGACTAAGAAACGGCTACCTCGAAGAGGAGAGGTAAAGAGAAACGGAGAGAGAGAGAGATCACGCAGAGGCAAAAGAATAACGAAACTAAAACGAAACGAAAATACCGAAACACGCATGTGGTTTATTTAATTGGATTCGGGTTGCGTCCCTTACGATTTAATCCCGTTGAAAACGCTTCGGAGGACATCAAACACATAACGCCGTTCCCGTTTCTTGAATTGCAAGGAAAACGGGACCAACAATCACATTTAGTTCGTCGGAGGGAAAATGGGAATCGTGTTATGTTGATAACAAATTTATATTACCCACGGCTACTTTGATATACGACGAGACTACCTTGGATCTCGGATCACTGCTCAGCAGGTTTAAAATTACGTTCGAACTCGAATCCATTCAACTTTACTTGATTAGATAAAAATCGACATAAAATAATATTGCAATCCTTTACATCATCAAGTTTTTGTAATTATTTTTGAAATTTACGGTAATTTTTGTATAGTAGAAATTTAGGGTATATTTTAAATGTTTGAAAAGATAACCTTTTGCAACTACAAAGATAATAAAACAAATAATTTCACACCTGCGTGAACACCTGCTAAACATCTGTGAAACAAATGCGTTTCAATTAAAAACCTGCGAAACATGTGTGAAACACCTGTGCATTAATTGAATACCTGCGTGAACACCTGCAAAAGAACTGCGTTTTAATTGAACACCTGCGAAGCACATGTGAAACACCTGTGTGAACACATGCGAAACACCTCTTACAAAATTCGTCAAGTGTCAGCTTAAAATTAGTTTATTAGTTCATTGTCAAAACTATTTACTAATTGCTACTAATTGTTGATAATAAATTTAATTAAAAATAGAATTATAGAAATTTACGGTAATTTTTGTATATTAGAAATTTAGGGTATATTTTAAAAGTTTGAAAAGATAAACTTTTGCAGCAATTGCAACTACAAAGATAATAAAACAAATAATTTCACACCTGCGCATTAATTGAATACCTGCGTGAACACCTGCAAAAGAACTGCGTTTTAATTGAACACCTGCGAAGCACATGTGCAACATCTGCGATTTAATTGAACACCTGCAAAGCACATATGAAACACCTGCGTCTTAATTGAATACCAGCGTGCATGGACACCTGAGTGAACACCTGTGTGAACACATGCGAAACACCTCTTACAAAATTCGTCAAGTGTCAGCTTAAAATTAGTTTATAGAGTATTGAAGAAAGGCGAAAAAGTAAATTTAATATTTCTTTTCATTGTCAAAACTATTTACTAATTGTTGATAATAAATTTAATTAAAAATAGAATTATATAAATTTACGGTATTTTTTGTATATTAGAAATTTAGGGTATATTTAAAATGTTTGAAAAGATAAAATTTTGCAGCTATTGCAACTACAAAGATAATTAAACAAATAATTTCACACCTGCGTGAACACCTGCTAAACATCTGTGAAACAACTGCGTTTTAATTAAAAACCTGAGGAACATGTGTGAAACACCTGCGCTTTAATTGAATACCTGAGTGAACACCTGCAAAAGACATGTGTGAAACACCTGCGCATTAATTGAATACCTGCGTGAACACCTGCAAAAGTACTGCGATTTAATTGAACACCTGCAAAGCACATATGAAACACCTGCGTCTTAATTGAACACCTGAGTGAACACATGCGAAACACCTCTTACAAAACAAAATAATTGAAATTTAATTTAATTAATTATTGATTAATATTATTAAATTAATTAACTTTTTTTTAATTACTGCTTTTAAACAAAACTTTACTTAGTTCATAGAGTATTGTAGAAAGACGTAAAAGAACATTTCAATAATACTTTTAATTGAATTTTATCATTTTTTTAGTGATTTTTACGTTTTTTTATATTTCATTTCATTGTCAAAACTATTTACTCATTGTCGGCATGTGGCAGATTGTAAATAATAAATTTAATTAAAATTTGAATTTTGACGGAATTTTTTTAATATTTGAAATTTACGAAAATTTTTGAATATTTGAAATTTACAAAGAAATTGGAATATTTGAAATTTACAGTAATTTTTTAATATTTGAACTTTTTCACTCCGGTTGAAAATCACTGCTTCTCATACAAAATAATCTAATATATTTTATTGGAATCAATACAGTCAATTCATATTGATTCCAATAAAATGATGAAACATACGTTTTGCCATACTTAAATATTAAAATTCATCAAACTTTATGACATTACGCCAGTACGAAAAAAAATAAAATACATTTAATATTATAATTTTTTATTTGCATATAAATAGATTTCGCTTATAAAAATTTCCACATAAACTCGTCCTTCATATTATTTATATATATTTTTTCGTATCCTTCTTCCTGTTCCTCTTATTTTTTTTTTTGGGATGCAATAGGTTGCGAAATTATGCGCATAGTTGCTGGTTGCATCCAAGCAACTTTCGAATGCAAATGGAAGTGTGCTCGCTCATAAAATTATTCTCGCAAAGAAATCTAGAAGTTTATATTCAAATTTTGCTTGCATGCATGCATCATACACTAAACGTTTCGAAATATACGTCAAATTTAAACAAACATAGTTGAGGCTAAAATAATTTTGAGGATATTGAAGTAAATAATTAATTAAAGAAGTTTTCAAGAAGAAATGTTTCAATTTTTTAATGGATTAAAAGTTTATTGCTTTTATTTATGTATATATATGGATATAAACGTCGTAATTGCAATTTAATGATAAAATATTATGTAGTCATTTTTTATGGTCGAAATTCTGTTAAAAGTGTTATTAAACTTTTAAACTCTTTCGTTATAAATCAGAGGGATGAGTTTGCTCTCAAATTTGAGTACTATATTAAAATGATTTATCTTTATAAAATTTAAAAGTAATATTTTAATAACCGTAATACCTTTGTTCATTGAAATACATTCAATATCAATTGGACACGATTAAAAATCTATAACAATTCGAATCTGAATGTGCATATTTTAATTTAAGGAAATATGGTTAGCATTTACTAATTTTTAGTTGCTAAATATACGTTGAATCGTTGTTAGATCATAGTCAATTCTTACTAGGGAAAATTAAAGATACTTACAAGTGTGCCATTAGATAAAAAAATGGTAATAATACTAGCATTTACTAATTTTTAGTTGCTAAATTTACGTTGAATCGTTTTTAGATCATAGTCAACTCTTATTAGGAAAAATTAAATTAAAGATACTTACAAGTGTGCCATGAGATAAAAAGAAGTTTAAAAAACATTAACATTGGAAACTCTTTTAATTACTTTTTCGTTACAAGAATTAAAAAACTAATGTTTTAACACGCATTTGGTAATTGGTAGTCATTCATAACTTCAATAATTGTTTGATTTAAATTAGACAAGATTCCAGTGAAAATATTTTATATTATGCTTAAAATCATTAAGAAATGCGAAAAGCCTAAGCAAATGGTTTTTTTTTTCATTTTATTATTGTACTTATGCGACTCACTCACTTACTGTATTAAAAATGTATATTTCAAACATATTTTGTAACAAAATTTTAACGAATGTACATTTCTGTATGTAAGTTCTAAAAAGGATTTTTGATAAATCATGCAAATTAAATTCCTCAGTCTGAAATCGCCTGAAATCTTAAGATTTTCTCTACCGTTTTTTAAATGGGTTCAACGTGATTTCAGTAACTGAAAATCATGGCCTGGCTCGTGCGAAATTAGATTAGGCAATTCCAAAAGGAAAGGAAAATATATACGAAGTAAAAAAAAAGAAAAAATATGAAACGACGAAATTTAAATACTAATCTAACTGCACCGACGCTCGTGCAAAATGTAAATTGCAAACGTTTACTCTATGTACTTTTTCTCGCTCTGCCGTTTCATAAGTGGCTTAATATAAAATACAAATTTTATCTGGTGAGGGTGCGCAAAGTATATAAAAAAAAAGAAAGAAGTAAAACAAATAGAGCGCGTACGAAATCGCGGCACACACAAAAAAATGTTTTGCTTGGTAATAGTCCGTTCGCAGGATGTGTAACGACGACAACGCAGACCTCCCCCTTCATCCGCCACTATTACATGGAAATTAGAAGCGCCGCGACGCCCCCGTTGCAGGAATGCAAATTACGAAGCGGCTCCCAATAAAATTACGAGACCCCAGGATCTCTCTCTTTCTCTTTCCCCTCGGCAACATGTACGTATATATACGTATATTCGTACACTCTCCCTAGCACACAAAAGCCTCGACATGCATCGAACCCACCCTGCCAAAATTTATTACATATTAGAATGAGAACAAGAGGATGCGCCCTCACATATATTACCCCATAAATTCATTGCAATAATTACACGATATTCAGTCTTTTTATTTTTTTAGATTTTTTCGCCCCCCAGTTTAGATTTATTACCGCCGCTAATGTTACCAACCAAATGCTAGCCAGCCCTAAAACAAAACCAGAGTAAAAGTGTATAATAATAATAAAAAAAGGGCATTAGTTATTTATTATTTTCTGCAGTAATGCGTTTTCGTTGTAATTGTAATGAGTCGAGAATTTAATGTAATGAAAACCGAAATAAATATTGTGCGTGCTTCGAGAGGCGATAAATACGCTTCCCAATTACTTAGATGCATCATCAATCTATCCAGATACTTCTCTTTATTTCTTTTAAAGTAATCATGGATGATTAACTGCGAATCTTCTTGCTATCCACGTACACCGTCTGCTTTTTTCTTTTATTTCTGTTTTGTTTGTTGGCTTCTTACTCATCCAGCAGCAGCCTTTTAAATAATATTAATGACTGCTTTGTTTACGCTCACTAAATCTTCGCATGCATTACATTAGCCGCTGCCGCGCGCGATTCGACATCGGAGCTGGGATAGTTGAAGGGAAATAAATCGTCGATGTAATCAAATTGTCAATTCGATTTTGAACCCGTCGTTGCCGTTACGCAACGGTCGCGCATCCTCATCGATGATGTTTCTTTGTAATTCAAATCGGTCTGATACAATGTAAACTTAATTACGTTCTCTTGCTTAATTTATATACGTACACAGTAACATGTAGTTTACAGGTGATAGTTCTTGTGTGCATTCGAATGGCACAATCAACCGCAATTTCAATGAAAATCACATTTCAATTTTTATATGTGTCATCGTATCTATACTATGGAAATAGGAATTACATTGGATTCTCAGAATATACATTTGCAAATTACGCAATACTATATGAAATAACAAAAAATTAAAATTTGATTATAAGGAAATCAGATATTCATAATTTTATGCTAATAACGACGCAACAAGGTTAAGTGAGATATAGTAAAAAGTAAATCCAAAATAATATAACTCTTACTGAATGCATTATTTTCATATATTTACTTACATATCAAAGGATTAATTAAAAATATTATTTTTATTATATACAAAACTTAACAGTATACTGTGAAACCTCGCTTAACGAGTTTAATCCATTCCAAAAATTTCGGATTTTACTCGTATAGTGAAACATATTCAAAAATACACATAGTATGTATTAAAAAATGTTGTAGCAGGCTTCTCTTCATTTTTCATTTTTCTTACAATTTATTTTGCTCGTTAAGCGAGGTTACACTGTATATAATTTGTTGTGTACATACAAAAATATAAAATTCTATTGACTGCAGTTTCTTCACCAAACTAATTATATTTTTAAAGAATTTTCCTCACAAGTATTTTGCGACAATCAATACTTTCAATGAAGCTAAAATCTTGAAAAACCCACATAGTGGTTTAGCAAATTGATTTAATCTAGTATAGTTTAGATTTAATATTACGTGCTTTTTATTACTACTTTTAAACATACATAAAATGTCAAAAAAAGCTGAAAAAATAACGTAATATGAAAGAAAATTACTAGTGAATATAATAACAATTTCTTAGGAAAATGAAGATTATATGTAACTAATATTTTGGTAAAAATATTCCGTCTATATTATTTTACGCTACATTGGAAGTGGTTGTGGTTCATTTTTAATGTAAAAAGTATGTAATCATTGAAATAGAACAAATCTATACGTATTATTAATTTGTGTATTGATGCATTAACTTATTAACGTTTTGAAATAAAATGCTTAGTAAATCTATTATGTGAAATTGTAATTCACTTACATCAACTAGCAATTTTTGAGTATTTAGTAATACTGCGGTATATATTATTGTGTATTTCTGACCTACAAAAGGCGAGTTTGTAGTGGACGCAATATCAAGGAAGTAGTGATTACTGCAAAGCAAAAAAATAAATGAAAACAACATAAACGAGCTGTGACATTGGTGTGCGGACTCGTGCTGGGTGTGGGTACAAAAGCGTACCCAACAGTGGGCCGATGGTTCATGGTTCATGCATAACCTACATAGAATACCCGCATTCATCTAAAGATCGTCCATTCTCAATCGCGTGAATTTAATGGTGGCGAAACTGCGTCGTGATTCATTGTTTGGAATTGTTGCGAAAAACCGCACAATTGCTACGTGAACATCACATTTTTTTTTGTTTGTTTGTTCGTATTCTATACTTTTTGTTATATTCTATAAACGCCGTGCATAAAGGAAATTATATGGTTTAAACGGATTTGGATGCCTTATCTGGCGCACCTTGATTGTTTATTGATCAGAACGGCCAATTGTTGCCATAGCGGAGCCTCCTTCTTCGTGTAATTGCTTAATTTATGTGAAAATTGTTTAGTCACTTTCAGAGTTACTTACTTTGTTCCCAAATAACCATCATTTACCTCCTCTTTTAAGGTTGCTTGCATTGCAGAAACGTTTATTTCTTAAGTTGATTTAACGTTAGATATTATCTTTACGCCTCTTACTTTAATTCTACTATAAACAAACTCTATGCATTTCTGAAAGTAGGAAATACTTGTGAATTCTACAGTAATTGGCTATTAAACGTACACCTTTTCGCCAACTTCTATATATTATTAACTAAAATTAATAAACACATTTATCTTGAGATATATTTACTAAACTAACTTTAATGTTATATAAATTGAATATAATAGCATGTATTTTAATTAACACTACATATGAATTTATAAGATACATACGTGAGGAAGCAAATTTCTAAACTTCATTTGTGAGCGACTAATTTAGGTCAACATTGTATAGAAATAGTAAATAAGCTAATTTAATGAAATGTTCAACTAATGAGTATTAAATATCTTTATTAAATTATTTTCATAACTGGAATGAATACTGGAAAAAGGAAAGTAATAATACGTTGAATAAATGTTTAGTTTTAAGTTAAGTCTTTTACAAAGTAGCGAAAACGTGTGTTTTCGTTTAATGTAGCGTTTTGGAATAATTTCGGGCAAACGGGCTGGTAATAAAATAACCTAATTCCGTATGTTGTTCGGAATTAACTGAATTTCTTTTGGCTTAAGCTGGAACTTAATTAAAGCACTTAACAATTCAAGTTATAGTGTGTAATTCAGGACGAGGGCGCGCAATAACGCTGGCGCTGATAAACTTTACCGTGCACACGTACACATTCCAACTACACTCAAACATACATTCACACATACGTACACATACAGCAGACACACCAGCCCGACAAGATATTGTCTGCGGATATCCTATAGCAAGCAACAGTCCTGCAATCCGACGATTGTATACAATCCTTGCGGTGCACACAGGACGTCGTCTTCATTTCAGCAGAGCCACGTTGCGTAAGCCTTCTCGTGTCATGGGTTATAGTTGGGTTGGAGCGACAGTTGCGAACACCCATACCTGAACCTAGCTTGGATCGACACGGGTTGCATTACGCAACCGACTGGGCGCGTGTAATTGTAATGTAATAATTCTCATTAATTGAGGGATTCTGACTGTATTATACACCTGTATAATTTCGGTCTATATTAATTGAATTACCAAAGCAATTTGTATATATTAAATACTATATTAATTGGAATATAGAACTAAACTACGTCTTTAAGAAACTGAAATATCAGTTAACACTAAATATTACTGTATTTTCATAAATATAGCTTATTTCAAACTTTCTGTTAAAAAAACTGTAATATTATTCTGTTTCTCAGGTATAATAATAAATATAGAAGAAAAAATAATCCATTTGCAAAATGTCTATATTCAAAATATGATGAACAATTTCAGTTTCCTCAATCAATAAAATTTACGATAAACTAATGACTAGAAATCTAGAGAAATGCATATAATGTTTATATCAGAATTTACAAATGTTATTGTGTTCCATATAAACTGGATGTTTCCAGTAGAAATGCATTCAATCTGAGACATTTTCATTTCTTTTCAATAACAAGAAATAAATAAATGCGAGGGAGAAGTTGGCCTATCTCAAATAAATTATATCGTTCCCTGCAGCGATACACTAACTCACATCTTTCAATAAGGATTTCGCCGCAGAGGACAAGAACGTGATAAAATACGTTATTTCTATGTTATTTCTTTCTTCTGTTCACTATTACGTTACTCTGCTTTGTCTCATTTTTATTAAATATATATAATATTCTAAAGTATTTTATAAGTAACATTTCATTTTGAGTACTTTCGTTACTAAAGGATATTTTTAATTAAAATATCATTTTGCTCCTAATTATGTTTCTCGTTTATGTACCCATTATCATACTTTTTGTACGTCGCTCGTCCTGTTGCTCCATAGTTCTGAGCTTACAGGAATTTGATACACAATCTTAATAGCATTATGTTTGCAATCCTCGTTAATTACAGTTTTGCGTCTCATCGTCATGTGAAGGGAAAACGAGGGTGCGCTTGGAAAGGCGCAGTGCTGATTTTTTTTTTGTTAAAACATTATTTGTCGCTCGTCGTTCCCAACAAGCTGCAAGCTTATAATAGAATTTTAATTACCGATCGAGTAATCGCACCGGCAAATGCTTTGTCCCATAAATAGCTCAACTCATCCATCAAAGCTCACCCTTTTCGTTGCACTTTTTCACTCTCCTCTTCTCTTTTTCCCTCGCATCCAACAAACTCTCAGTATTTTTTTTTTGTTGTTGTTGCTAAGCCACAAAATCTGACAACTTATTATGTGGGCCAGATGCCTTTTTAATTGCCATGGCTGCCTGTCGTTCTCATTCTGTTCAGAACGTTATCTGTTCATGCTCGTACGGAGCTTTTCAAATATATGAAAATATAACCTCTGCTTGACAAACATGTTTTATGCTTAAAAATTAGAATGCACGAGCCTGCAAGGAAAGTCCTTTTGTCCATCCAAATATGTTCTGTCAAGCATTTCTATTTTTTCTTTTTGCTACACAACATTTATAATTATAAACGCAAAAGTATAAACAAACTTTTCCAATAACAATACACCAATTTATTAGGTTTAAGAAATAATATATGAAAATACTATATAAATCTACAATAGAGAATTGAACAATTAATCATTGTTTGAAATGACAATAGTCGCTGCTATAGGATGTATTTTGAAATACGCTAGAGAGAGGTAATTGTGTATCATACATTGGGAATAAAAATGTTTGCTCCTGATGTACGATGGAAGCAACGGGAGTAATGAAATGTATGGAATGATGCCTATTAATCTTAGGTTTAGAGCGTGTAATTAAGTTACATTATTACCTTGTCTACACGTACGAATCAATCATCTTTTAAAGAAGCAAACGCTGCGGGCACCGACGATTTCATCCGAGTCGAACAAAAATGGAAAGATACAATCGATCACATGGAACGTTCTTTACTTAATTAACCAATAATTAAATTAAATGACCGACAACTCGTCGGTCAATTACCTTTGCATTATTTATATGCATCTGATGATTATTCTTTAACCAAGGTTAGCAACAAATCGATTTGCGTAAATAGAATGAAAATTATATTAATAAAGTAAGAAAAAATAAATCAATACAAAATGCATTTGGACAAATAATTATAATTTGTAATTTCATTGCTAAATGTAAGCGTTTTTTCACTGTCAATTCACTGCAGTTAAATAAACAAATATACCAATTAATGATTAGTGTAGCATGTAATTAATTAAATTAAAATCACCGTTAGGATTTCAATTAATTTATATTTTATTCATTACAACAGAATTGCCTATTTGGTTTCATTTCAAATACGAGTAATAATGATAAAATATTTTCACTGTTTTAATGAAAATATGAAAACAGACACATAATGCTAGTACATATGCTTTCTATGAGAATAAATTGTAAAGTTTATAGTTTATAGTATGGATATCAAACATTTTACGGTTTACAAAAAAAAACAAGTTTATAAAGAAAAGGCTTTTCAGTCTCAACTTTTCTACTATTTGAAAGAAAATAAAAATCATAGTTTTAAGGATTTAACAAAGTTAACTCAAAAAAATACGAAACTTTCTATACTTGAGTTATAGGTTTACGTATAGATTCATTAAATATTAAGTAATGATAAATAAATTTAAACGTGATGCAGAGTATGCAGAGCAGTTTAAATTGAAACAAAGATTACGGTTTTTATTGGCTTTTTCATAGGTAAATACATTAAAAAGTGAATTGTAGATGCAGAGTGTTAAAATTGAAAGGTCGGATTAATGTTGGCAGGAGGGAACGGAAAAAGGAAATGAAAATCGCAACAAGGAAAAAAAGTGTAAACGATATTAAACACCCTTCCTTGGTAAATTTACAGTTTGATGAACGAGGCTTTGTACCGAGAATTTCTTTCCATGTGATTCCAACTTTTTTTTGTTCTTTCTCTCTCTCTCTCCACTCTCTTTGTTTAGTGCTCGAGCATAAACAAGCTGTTTTATATGCGCCACCGGTTCGGTTTCCAAATTTTTCCCTATATTTACCCGCACACTCAGGGAACAAATATAAAATATCGAATGAAAACGCGGTCGCGCGATGCATCTGCTTCCCCACTTCGCATGAAAATCGATCTCTCGCACACTTGTAAAGACACGCGTTTACCGGTTAGTCTGATCTTATTCACCTTTCGACTTCCGGTTTCGTTGCAGATCCGGAAGCTCATCAAATACACAGCCTTTATAACAAGCGTCCGGTTCATTCTTTAACCGGTTTTTCTTTTTTTTTTTTCTACTCGACGTTAATAACTAACTGCACGTCTAATTGAAGAAAAGCTTCCTTCCTTTTTACACGCGCACATGCACCTAGTTTTAGGTGTATCTGCTGCGGCGAGGCGGAAGAGAGTTTCTAGGCGTGTTCCTCTCGTTATGTTTCACGCCTCGGAGGCGACGCGCAAGAAAATTGCGTTCTCGCATCGTCTTTTTACATACATAATATCGCTGGGAATTGAATTGAGTGAAATGTAATGTCGAGAGTTAAGCAGGCAAATTGCGGCTTGTGCTGCGAAAACTCCATTATCTACTTTTCTTTCCTGCTCTGCATAACTTAGCACTATAATATTTTTATTCATAAGAACATTTCAGAATAATAATAATAATCCTTCATTTTCAGAATAATTTTACTTAAAAATTCTATAAACCTTCACTTAAATTACTTTCACTTATTTTAATTTAAGAATTTTACTTATAAAAGCAGAAAAACCTTCATTTTTATTGTTTCCAACTGACTGTTGTGTGGGGTTGATTACAATTTATTAAACTCTAATCATATCATTAATTATGCAGAACAGATTAAATCGTTAGATGTTGCAAAGTATGAAAACAACTCGAACAAGTGGTAGTTAATGCGATAATGACACGGTGGGGCGAAATAAACCGGATGAATACATATTTTTCCGTTCCTGTCCGAGGCGTGCCAGCATTTAGTTTTACGAGCTTTTCACCACTTTAAGCGACAAACACAGAGAGAGTCACACAATTCTTGTCGTTGGACTACAATCATTATTATCTTCATATAGAAAACATAGGCGTGAACGTGCTCGTAAACATCACCAAAGCATTAATACATTAAGTGATCAGATCAAATCGTATACTTTTGTTCCCGACCTCGACAACTAATACACGCATTTGCATATGTAATAATGTGTTGGGTGTGTTATGTTCTCTCCTCCACGCATCGATTTTCGTTCATGCAGACAAGCGCTTTTTTTCTTTCTTTCTCCTCATGTTTTGCTGATTTCACGGACTCTTATCCAGAGCGAAAAAAAAATGTATCCGTCATTGCTTCAATACAACATCCGCACCTTTCTACTCAATCGTTTCGCCCTATCTGCGATCAATAAAATAATCCCATTAGAGAATGTATGTCAGGCGAGATTAATTTGCCTGATGAATTTTCCGTTTATTTATTATGTTGATAAATATACAAGAATATTATATTGTAAATACAGTAAGTAAATTGAATTTGTTATTGTATAATTATTTATTATCGATGTCAGTGAAATAACTAAACTATTATGACAGCATTAATAAGTTTTTTTAAGCAATCAGTATTTCAATTGTATGCATTTGTGTGCATGTCTTGAATGAAGCATGACTGTTATTATTATCATTTATCGATTCTTGTAACGTAATTCTTTCTGATTTCGTAATAAGTTTGACCCATTCTACTTTTTTTATTCTGATTTATCTTCAATTTATGAAATTTATTAGTAATATAGTTTTATTTATAAACAGATTAATTATATTCATTTAGAATGGAAGAAATATACAAATTGATGTTTATTTTCTAAAAAATTGATTGCTTTCAAATCATTGAAAACGTTGATAACTTTACACCTACAGTTCACCTCTCAAAATAAATGAACAAAGACGACTAAATGAAATAGATCAATTAATTATAAAAAAAAAACAATTAGTAGAGTTTCGTTTACAAAACACTATTGTTCTCGTACAAATCATCCTATTTTGCGTTTATGTAAATTGTGAACATGACTACAATGCATATTTATTTTTGGATTTGCCTCTGTTACATCAAATCGACTTTTTTTTTCAGACTGATTTTCAAAAGTATTGAAAAAAAAACCAACATGGAATGAATTAAACGATGCGTTTGAAATGTTATGAGAATCAAATGGAATGCGTTACTGAAAATAATGCAGATTACGCTCATATCCGGTGGTTGTTCCTGTTGAATGGGCCTCAAAAATTAATTCAAAATATAAAGCAAATATGCAATTTCATATATTGCTATTTCGGTTATTTCCTTGCATTTCAATTCGTTTAGATAATTCGATGATGTTGTTATCGTTGATGTTTTAATTATAGTTTCCAAATGAAATGTATTGCATATCTGTCTATATTATAATAATAATAATAACATATGTTCATTTTAGGGCCACTGTAATGGGTATTTACGTAATGTTAATATATAATTTATTTACAGTTAAATACAATATAAATAAAAACACAAATACATAGAATGGATTGTGGAAGAAGAAAGTAATATTATAGATCATTACACAGAGTGTGCTAGAAAGAGTGCAAAAGCCTTACGTTGAATCATACCATTAACAATATTTAGATAGTTAAAATTAGAAAACCTTCGCCTATTCGGATTTTCTTTTTATAGGAATGTTTGTATTTGTCTGACTTTGTCATATTTATTTATATGCACTCAAAAAGCAAGATGAAGAAAAAATAATATATATATATGTACGGAAGTTCTGCAGATGGCATCATCAATTTTGACTTGTGACATATAAGTTGACCACAAAATTCCAACTGGCATTTTCCGTATGATATGTGGCCTCCTTGGATCTGAAGTGTAATACCGGCGCCATTTATCTATAGATATGCACTTCAGGGTAGTTGATGTATGGCGCGTTACATTGTGACATTCACAAATAGTCGCAGGACTAATGTCCCTTTCAGAAGAACGTCTCAATATTAAAGACGAGGAGCATTTACTGATCGCGCATCTCTTTGATTAAGTTACTTAAGATACTCATTTCCTCGTTGTGTTCTCTCTTCACCCTCTATTCAATATTTGCAGAACCATCTAATTGATGTGATTTATGTAAAGCAGTATATCATTCGGCGAATCCGTGGGTTTATTTAAGTGCCTCGTAAATTGGTGTTTCCGGCATAGGATATGTTTACAAATTACGTGTAATTAGAATTAATTCATTAAAATAAATCAAATAACACACTCTATATTCTCGTTATCTAATTACTTTTCAAAATACATAAATATTTAGCGTTATGGGATTTTATTTTATATTTTTTAGTATTAAATATTTATGGACTTTGAGGTGCTTAGGTGGAGCGAAGTTTATATCGAATTCAGTGAGTTTTTATGGGCAAAGCATAAGGAGAAAAGGGTGTTTTCAATATAAATCATTCCATTTCGCGAAAGTTGCCAAAAAAAAATAAATTACGCGTTCGTTAATAATGGAAGAGAGCGACCTTTTTCTGGAGAGCCGCGTTGCCTGTCAATAATTTATGTTCGTGAACCCTCCTCTCCCTCGAAGCATCAGCAGCACGTAACCGTTGCGTAACCAGAGCCTACCTAGTTAGTGCGTGCCTAGGCATAGGCGGTAATGGCAACTGTTTCTGTGTGTTCCCGATGTTTCAGGGCCAGAGCAAAAGGAATGGAACCGCTCCCCGGATCTGACATTTCATTGTTTCCACAAGGAGACGAAGAATGCGAACTCTTGTTCACGTTGATGATGATAATAATGGTGATGATGATGATGATGATAATAGCGAAGAAGATGATCGTGCATCGTGATCACGCCAAAACAAAAATAACATTTCCGATATCGATTTCTTCACCTGGTCATCAGCGATGATGAAATTCGCAACTGCAAACACCTGACAGCAGAAATAAATACACTAATTATAATCATTTCTCCCCGCGGTGACGGATTCAACGCACATAAACAACAGACGATCATGACCCGCGTGAAGCATTTCACAAAATCGTTTAGTATTCGTGCACGTGAACTCCTTCTTAATCAATTCCTGGAGAGGATTGCAAACACACATTTGCATATTTTCTAAACCTTGTTTAATTGTTGTGACATTTGTTTGTGTTTCATAAATATCCGCTGGATTCGCAAACGTTATTTTCATTTTATCTGTTGCTGTTTCCCTTGTAATTTTTGTTTTTACTCGATTTTGTAACTATTGATTCGCTTGCTGCGTACGTGTGTGTATATGTGTGTGTTGTGTCCTAGGCATAATAGGATCAATTGCGTGAAAGTGCATGTTAACGCTTGTTATTTCTGACTGAGTAAGCTAGTTGTTTATCGTTTAAACATTAATTTTAATCACAGCGTGTTAGTTATGATAAAAGATAAATCGTTGTATTCTACAATTTTATTTGTCTCTCATTCAATGCGTGATTCCATGTACAATCACGCAACGATCGTTGGGTGTTGTTTTAATTTCACGTATAGTTTCGAAATGCCTTTCAATACTAATCACATACAGTTCACATTTCCAGCATTCTTAATATAATTATTAAGTAAGTATATTATGCAGACGAAAAATGTGCGTGAGATCTGATTTTTATCAAATTTTTAATTAAAATAAAAATAAAAATTGCAACTTCTACTAAAAATCTATTTCAATTACATTCTCATTCAGTATTGCGCGTAGAAAACTTACAAAATTCAAGCAAGAAAAGTATTGGTTTTGTAAAATAAAAACAGTGAAACTATCACCAAACTTTTATTGCACTTACTTTTGTAAAAATAAATCAAGAAAGTGCATTAACTTCCGAACTTTTCTTCTTTCTTTAGTAATTTTTCTTCTGCGTTTTCTTTCAGGTATTTAAAGGAAAACAATTTTATGATATTAGGAAAAAATAGTGATCCTCTTAAAATATGTTTTATCAGTTCTAAACTGTAAAACATTCTAAAAGTTTTCTTGTTTTTATTGTATTTAACAATTTTCATTGACCTCCACATTTCCAGCATTCTTAATATAATTATTAAGTAAGTATATTATGCAGACGAAAAATGTGCGTGAGATCTGATTTTTATCAAATTTTAATTAAAATAAAAATAATAATTGCGCAACTTCTACTAAAAATCTATTTAAATTACATTCTCATTCAGTATTGCGCGTAGAAAACTTACAAAATTCAAGCAAGAAAAGTATTGGTTTTGTAAAATAAAAACAGTGAAACTATCACCAAACTTTTATTGCACTTACTTTTGTAAAAATAAATCAAGAAAGTGCATTAACTTCCGAACTTTTCTTCTTTCTTTAGTAATTTTTCTTCTGCGTTTTCTTTCAGGTATTTAAAGGAAAACAATTTTATGATATTAGGAAAAAATAGTGATCCTCTTAAATATGTTTTATCAGTTCTAAACTCTAAAACATTCTAAAAGTTCTCTTGTTTTTATTGTATTTAACAATTTTCATTGACCTCCACATTTCCAGTATTCTTAATATAATTATTAAGTAAGTATATTATGCAGACAAAAAATGTGCGTGAGATCTGATTTTTAATTAAAATAAAAATAATAATTGCGCAACTTCTACTAAAGATCTATTTCTATTACATTCTCATTCAGTATTGCGCGTAGAAAACTTACAAAATTCAAGCAAGAAAAGTATTGGTTTTGTAAAATAAAAACAGTGAGCGTTTTCTTTCAGGTATTTAAAGGAAAACAATTTTATGATATTAGGAAAAAATAGTGATCCTCTTAAAGTATGTTTTATCAGTTGTAAAGTTTTCTTGTATTTATTTTATTTAACAATTTTCATTGACCAAAATAGTTTTTCCGCCTTTGTCTTGTATTTCCTTATATTGCTATAAATTTGCAAATAATCAATATTATTTATGAGCCAGGTATACCAAAAACCAAGGGAAACTGATTTGTTGCAAAAAAGAAGATATATATCGAGACAGTTACTGTCTACTGCTAAATCAGATTATATAGAGTCCAGTTAAATCATACGGCAAATGATCCAATTTGTAGTTGGTCGTAGCGGCTGCAAAAAAAACAAAAAATATTCCACTTTTTTTTTCCTGATTCGTTTAGGGGCTGATCGATGAAACAAGTCTGTGCGTTGTACATATATTTCTCGGCTGTCAATTATAATAAAGTGCGCAATAAATTGGCCGGGTAAGGTGACATCCCCATGAATTTTACATGCAGCTACGGTGGAACGCGCAATTACGCAACCGTACCTTATTGAGCATCCTTCGCTCCGGGGCATTCTTCATTTTCTTCTCTTTTTCTTTTTTCGATGCCTCGCCTACTTCCGGTGCGGTAGATTTGCAAAGTTTCTTTTGATTTTACGCCTCTTACAGATCCATATTGGGATCCGGAATTGGGAACCCCCGGATTTGAGGTGGGTTCTTAAAATCTCGCAGATTGTGGACATCAAAGGTGGCGGCGGCGATGACGACGTAGGGTAGTCCTTATGAAATCTTTGTTTTCTTCTTTTTTTTTTCTTTCGTCCCCCATCGGTCCCCTTTTATATAGAGTTCGCTCGCTGATGCATAGTTGCCTGTTTGTTTGTTCTATTTTCAATAAGATCGAATCAGCGGATTTTCTTATTCACCAGCCGAAGCCCAACATCAAAAGACCCTCACTATATTGACCAAGGATTTTCCTATGAAGGGTGCAGCAGGGACTAAATTATACTGCGTCCTGCAGGATCAATTTTATCCCCTTTATTTCTGCGTGCAAACAAACATTTTAATACTTACATTCAATTGTAAGAAAATGAAAACAAGGTTCATGAAATATTATTAAATTTACTAAATGCATTTGTCAACTTAAGTATTGTTGCTTGAATCTCCAATTGAGATTTAACTAAAAAAAAATGTTCAGTTGAAAAAAAATATTAACAAAATATAAATAGCTCTTTGTAATAAATAATGAATGTTTGAATGAACACAACATAGAAGTTTTCTACATAGACACATTGATGTTATGTAATTCCCTTTAAGTATTTTGCGAACAACAGAAAAAAAAAAAGAACTGAGAAGAGCCTTAATCAATTACGTAATTAGGAAACAATGGTCGCTTAGAGTCTAGACCGAAATTTCTCAAGTATCTCTCCGTAAAACAATGGCGTCTGAGTGTGTTATTTGTAGAGCGCGAGTGGCCCAAATTAAATAAATCTTATTTACTAACGCTACACGACGAGATGACAAGCTGCGTCTTGTACTTACGTAAGCAGCATCCATCTGTTGTTACGACCAGGAACAACTTGTCGCTGGCGTTTTCATAAGTGAATGGCCAATGATCCTCGTCGTTACTACATGTTTGATGATACCATAATTTCCTTTACAGTTTATAGCCGGAACATTCGAATTAATTAAGGAATTTCATCGTACACCAAACCAATGAAAACGCGTAGCAATTAACGAAACCATAATCATTTTAGGACCCAAACAAAAAAATTCAATGTAATTCAGACTTTAGATTTAGAAAGTTCTATATACTTGCGAGGCTATTCATATTTATTCTGTTTCATCGTTGCCTCTGGCTGCAAATTTTATGATTCGAAATTATTCAAAACTTTTACAATATCGTATTTCCTGCACATGCATCTACACTAAATAATAAAAAAACAAATAGAAATAAATACATATATTTATTCGCGCTGCGCTTTTCGACAAATTTTATAACTTTGTGTAAATGTTTGTTGCATATTGAATATAAAAAAAAAACAATATTTCTTTTATTTATATCGGATTATTTAATATTGAAACATCATACACTCTGGATTTATATGAAATAAAATTGGAGATACACAAATAATAATAATAGGGATAAAATTTAATGCATAGCAAAACATAGCACGTTTCCTGTATTATTTTAATAATTTTCAATACACAAATTTTGTATATTGGATAAAATTATAAATATAATATTTTAAACGTAGACAATATTAACTCGTATTGTACGGGTATATTATACTACAATATACCGGACTGTTTGATAAAAACTATCCTTTAATTGTATTTTTTTAATTGTTCTATAAAAAAAAACATAGAAATAAGAGAAGATGTAATAATATCTAATGAAGACTCATTGATTTAGACTTTCAAGAGTGATCAGTAAGTAACAAATATCACACAATAGTTTGTGTGTACATTTGGTGGATATAAAATCAGGAAGTGATGCGTGGAAATCAAAAAAAGGGGGGCACCTTTTGTTGACTGATTTATAGTCAAACCACACAAGGACTGCTTACATCATCAGCAAATGTAAAAAAAACAGGAATAGGGGAGCGATACAGTATACAATCAGATGCAATAATAAATGCACGACGCGACAATAAATTCTCTACAATTCACCAATTTCAAACAAACACCACGAACGACAAGAGAATCAATCTAAACAATATTAGTCTATTATGCGGCTCCGCTATTGAAACACACTATACACAACACTATTACTAATGACACTTTTCCTATCAATTCCGTTTCAGCAGAGCGTGCCTAATCGCACTTTAAATTAATTAACGACAACAATTAATTATACATTCAGATCGCGTTCGCAAATACGCAGTTTTCATTACGCTCTTGCAACCCATTGTTTCCGTGCAATTAGCATAGACGTTCGGCGAAGAACACCGTTGTTAATCCATGTAATATAGATTGTAACGCAAGTTTTCACATGTTGCAATTAAAAAAAAACAACACAATTCCATAACAACACTAATTACTATTTGTTTATTTTTTTTTATAATAAGACATTATTATTATACACTTCACTTCACGTCGGATTCACTACATTTTAATCAAAATATCAATTAATATTTTCAGTAATGTGCAAAATGTGTTTGTATATATTTTCACTTTACTGAAAATGTAATTGAAATGTTATCAACGATCAATACTTAATTATGAAACAAGACTAGAATAATAAGAAACAAAATTTATGCTTAAAATATTGTTGTTAATATTTATAGATGATCGGAAAATACTTCTAATTTGTTTTTTTAAAGCCAGAAATGGGAATATATCTTCTTAACAAAACTCAAAATGTTTAGAATTTTTATTTCATATTTGTGTATTTTTTGTATTATTAATTATAAATTATTATGATTAGATATATTATTGCTATTGTTGATTAATTATAATATTTCGAAGTGCTTTCCACTTCTTTTAATTAATGAACTTTGAAATATAATTTATTGTAGTGCAGTAGAATGTGATTTATTTGACAATAATTAAGTGGAACAGTGACCTTTACTAATGTATCATAGAGAAACATGTGCAATATATTTCTTTGCGGAAAGAAATGCATTCTAAGAAATCGAGTAAAATTGTGTGTATAAAGCATGAAAAGCGCGAAACGTTGCAATACTTATTGTGCAAATAATTCATCTTCACCCATTACAACACATTTGTTCTTTTTAAACGTTTCAACACCGATTTTATGCACTTATTATGTACTCATTACCGAGCGCCGATCCATTGATCAAACTACACAACAGATACACACTTCATATCAATTACGATTCTTCTGAAACACTAGGTGAAAGGTGCATTTTATACAAGCATGTATAACGTAACAACACAATACAAATCAATCAACTCTAAAGAAAATGAAACATTTACATTTTGATATTAATATTAATTTTTTTTCACCAAGTCGTGTTTCTAAGCAGTTTTCATCGCCATTTTAAATTAGGCCATTTACTTTTTGATCCATTTTTATTTTCATTTCGCGCAGAGAGAAGAGACCCGCAGGGAGAAACAGTGAAAGCAATATTTTACGGCAGTTTATAACATCAAAGATAAACACTGTATTATGCTTGAGCATTAATATAGGAAGCCCCCTTCCTTTTTTTTTTCCAAAGGCTTTTTCCGCAATAAGGAAGTTGTAGTAATCTAAAAGGAAACGGGGATCTCTTTCAGTAAAGAATTACTTGTCATCGAAAGACCACAAAGAAAGTACGGTAAAACACAAGAACGTAAGTAATTGATTCTTTGATCGACTACATTATACAAATTAGACGTACAAGGCTAATGTATTAAAAATCTTTACAGATGAAAGATGCAAGTCATCGCTTGGAAAATAAGAATATTATTTAAAGGCTACGTCAATCAATATTGTTTTTGAAAGCATTCATTGAAATTTATTTAAATTATTGTAAAATGATAAATGAAATGTATCAAATTCATATTAAAAGTTATTGCAAATAGATACGAATTTTCTTAAATTGTGACATTCTATAATATTCAAAACATTTTACTTTTGGAAATGCAGCAATACCTCATATAATTCTGATAATCAGAATTATCAATGAGCGGCGGATATATCCGTCCTATCCATCCATTGCATAGGAGTCTTCGTTTATTGTTGAGGTGGCGCACTCATCGAATCTTAGCTCTAAGCGAGTCTTTTTTAGGCGTCACAACATAACAATTCACAGCAGTTTCACAAACAATTTGAAAAATCTTTATCCGCAAATGGTTAATTACATTATTCACAATACTATGGATCGATGATCAATTAGCAGAGAAATATGATAACAAATACAGAATGTACTGAAATTCATATTTTAGCTAATGTATTTTAACCGAAGATGCGAAGAGTAACAATACAAACAGTTATGCATTATAAATAACAATTAGCTCCATGTGTGTGCAATTGCATGTAAAATATATGCAGGCTGTATAAATAATGGCTCGTATGAATTTCTAATATTAAACATAGCGTAATGAAAATACATTTTAGTTGAAATTATGCATTTCGGGGAGCCACCTTTTCCCTAGCATTATAAATAATGAACACCCTAGCAGTGATTGCAAACTAATTTCCGAGTCGCCAACTGCGAGCATATTAACAAATGTACATTGAAAAGCCTCCGCATTGGATGTCTCAATTTGCGGAACATTCGAAACTGCCATTTGCGGGTTACCAATATTTCCTAATTGGGATCTGAATTGGGAAAAAAAATACTTTTCACTTCTGCCTTCGTTTAGACTCGCGCCTCGTATATGGATTAAACGCGGTCCGTTGTTTTTTTTTTCCCTTCTCATATATTGTGCTAAAGATCTCTCTTTAGCTTATTTGGTGGGCGAGAGAAAGATTCTGAAAATTTATCGACGATTTATTTCAAAGACTCGACGACACTTTCATTGCCCAATTACAAGTAATTATTTGTAATTGTGCTTGTGAGATCTGGTCGCTCGCACAAGTTGTCAGGACCACCGCGGTGTAACGCAGTATATTTATTTGGATAGGATTTCGGGGGCAACGAAATTGGATTTGGGGGGGAAAATAATAAATATATTATATCTTTGATCACATCATTCATGATCGCATTGGATGGCTTTGAACTATATGGCAAAGGGGGTTCCAACTTGCGGGCGTTCAGTTTTGGTCCTCGTCCATGTGAGATAAATATCTGGAAGCCGCTTTATTGATGGATTTCCGAATAACAGCGTCCAGTACACAATACACACATCCATGTACATACACACATCCAAACAAACAGATGGTCTGCAAATACTCAAAGTGATTGTGTTTATATACATAGAGACGTACATGTTTGTGTCAGAGCGGGCCCTGACCAGCATGTATGTACGAACGGACCCATTGAGGAACCGCATCCATATTGAATGTATTGATTCCTCCAGTAAACACTAAATCAGGTGTGTTAAATTGGTCCCTCCTCATATTGGTAACATACTATAATTTGTGTATTTCCAATGTTTGTGGATGATACATCGAACTTAATCTGTTCATAACCCAAGTTTTATAACAAAATTAATATTCTGTCGTGTCCCAGGGATGGAATTCTGGACACAGTGGAATATCTTCTTCTGGTGTTGTCGTTGTGGAGTCTCAGTTGTAGGAAGTAAATAATTCACTTTGTTTTAACAAGTTTATTTTAATAATTAGTACTCTTACAAGACAATGTATTACTTTTTACAGATCGACTAAGACTAATTACAAATATATATTTTACTAACGAAGTTAATTTGTATTAATATGGACGGGGTGGGAGTTTGAGGAGTAAGGCATGTTTGTTAAAAAGATGCTCCACTTCAGGTCACTGTTCTCCGTGTGATCTGTCGATTCTGCAGTTTTGTTATCAGTTGAAAATACGAAGAAGTGCCGCAAACGGTCACTGTCTTCCGTGGGATCTGCCTACTCTGCATTTTGGTTTCTAGTATGATTTATAATTTAGTGATTGGACACAACAATTCGATATGCAATATATTGTCTTATAATAAAGTTACAAAAATTGTGGAGTCAAAATTTATCATAATTCTCAGTAGGAAATACTTGATATTAGACAAAAGTTACGAACTAAAGTGAATGCCTGATCGAATCCGCATCTTTTCTGTATAAAATTGGGACAGTTTGGGAATATGACAATTGTTAGTGATTATTTTTATAAGAATATATGACGCCCAGACTGGTGTCTGTAATGAATTGGTCATTGCAATTATGAGAAGTAAACTCTCTCGGGAGAAGATTCGAGGAGGAAGTGCATTAATTGCCATTGAGTGGGTTGTTTTCCTCTAGGATCGGAGTAATTGAGAGGCGAGAAATATCCATTACGGATAATTGGCAATACAAATAAATTTGGAAAGTGGGTGGTTGGAGTAAGAGGAGACACAACTCTCGACCCCCCTCAGCCCCCTCGAACGCACAATTCCAAGCGGAAAAATAGCTATAAATTCGCCGGGCCCCGAGTAAATAGTTACGCGAAATTTATCGCCGGCCTCATTTAAATTTATTCCAAGCGAACTGTTTTCGACTATTTTATTTCTGTTCCTGCTATTGCACTAAACTCTTCTATCTCGCACTAAATTCCAGTGATTGTCAAAAAAACGAATCTAGACAATTTCCTATTTCTGTCTATAGTTCGAACAAGTACTGAAATAACATGCACTGCTTCAAAATCTGAGAACTTTATTAATTTACAAATAAGCTTATAACATACAGCATTGGCAAACTTTCAAGTATTTGTCTATTTATTACAAAAACCATACTTTTCAATGATGTCAACATTAGCAAATGCTTTTATGAATTTATACACATATGACAACCTTTTAGCGAAGTTGCATGAGGATCTGCGATTTGTTTACCCCAAATACATACGTACAAAACGTATTATATGCGAACGTACATTAATCGAGTAGAAATGTACATATTCTTGCATACATTGACAAGTATTTTTACATAAAATTCTCTTCATTTTGCACGAATGTACAAAGTATTGCCAATTATCACCTATGAAACGAACTATATACTTTCATTTTATTAGAGAGATGTGTTTTTTTTTCTTAAAGCAATATTTGTACACTAGTTCGGTCAAAGTGTTATAAATAATAATGCAAATAAATAAATTTAACGAAAGTGAGCAGAAAAAAATAAGTTAATCCATGTAAAATGGAATTAGTGAATAAATTGTTAATAACATGTTCTAATTTCATCATTTCTAATCAAAACTAAATACAATTTATTAAAATATAAATCAATTTTTGAGAGTAAACTGTATTTTAATTTCTAGTTTGAAAAATAACAAAAAATAATAATAATTGCAAAATATGTTGAAATCGTGTTTGAATGTGAGACATGGAGTGGACCCGTTACTTATTAAATTATTTCATTTATTTTTTTTAGTTTGCAATGAATCATGTCTTATATAATCCTCGCTATCTGCAGATGCAGTAAATCAATATTTCGACAAGTTAAACACTTGGCAAGATGGTAATAAAGAGGAGGCAACATGGTACATTCACGTTGGTTGAAAATTAGCAAAGATCATGAGGGTACGAGCATAGCACAATTTATTTTGAGCAGTTCTGTGGAGAACTGGAGCAAACTTCGAACATTTGCAGCGGCGATTCTTTCGAAATCCCCGTTCCGATAAAATATCGCTTTGACACGTTTCCTTGTCGATGAAACGAAATCCCGATTCGTATTCTCGTGACTCTCATCCTTTTTCCTTGTAACACTTAGCTAATTCTTATATTTCCGAGCAATGCGCAATGTGTGATACGTCGCAGATTTCACGATAATTATGTTTGCTTTCATACCCAACACTCGATCATTCGAACGTGAAAACCAACATTAGTACATTCTTATTACACAGTACATTATTATTATTTTTTTTTTACTTTTATATATATATTCATTTTTATTATCTCCAATGTACAAATTAACAAAAATAATGATCTTGAAATGTTGCATATGACATCAATCTAGAAAATCTAAAGTCTTTTAAAAATTTCAAATCGTACTATAGATAATGCCCAATAATCGATCCACACTGTGTTAATAATGTATACTTATTTAATATTGGCTACAAAATTAGTGCATTTCGATGAAATACGTCGTTAATGTTATTAATTAGCAAAAAAGTTATAAATCTAGCAAAATGTTAGTATAATTTGTCAACTGTACATAAAATAAAATAAAATGTTATGTAAATTCGGGACACGTTTCATATTTTTTTTTTGCATTCAGCTATGTTTTATTATTATTTTAAAATGTTTTGAAATATTCATATTTCCGTGTGAAAAGTAACATTGAGCACAATACACACGAATACACGTTATTTTTATTTGTATATATATTTAAATAAGCTATTGTGCAATTGCGCGAAAAATAATGTTATATTCAGTTTGTTAAAAAAAAATGTACAACATTTTTACCTTAGTAATAATAAAGCATACACGTTATTTTTTTTTTAAAAACCCCGTTTTGCGCGAAACACATATAACAATCAAAATAAAAAATTCTACACGAGATTTATCAACATATTGGTGGAAGCCTTTATGCATTCAATTGGTTTTACATTGAAATAAATATTTGATATTTAAATTGTAATTGTGTACAAAGCAAAATATATTTAAAAAAAAATAGATCAAACTTTGTTATTATATTCTTATATCAATCATAAAAGGATATTTGATTTTTGTTTTATTCAAATGCAGACTGCAGTCAATGTAAAAGAGACGCAAACAAAAGAAGAAAAAAAGTCTCGTAAAAAATATGTAAATCGTTTCTTATAAATCCGCCAATACATTCCGTTTCGTAAATGTCCTTCCATTTCTTCAACGTTTTACTTTTATATTAAAAGTCACGTAAACCGTTCGGTTTAATGCGCGCTCGTTTGGTGCTGAAGCCTTGCACCACACAGAATGTAAAACTGAATATGAAATGAAGTAATTTCGAGCAAGTGCATTTTTGTGCAAGTGAATTCAAATGAATGCAAATTCAAGTTAATAATTATTTTCTAACGCACGCGGACAGAAACGTCCACACGTACCTTTTCTCATTTCTTTGCCTTTTTTTTTTCCACTTTCCATCTCTCTTTCGCGTTGTTGCTAAATGAGTTTCGTTGGGCTATAAAATGGAATTTATGAAACAAAGAAAATAATCTGCGAGCCAAAGTTCTCGTTGTTCACCTCTAATGAAATCACAGCTATTTGCGTGCCGGGTTATAGGTTATGCATTCCGAATGAAAACATTGTTGTATTGCCCAACGTTAACATTGACACGTATCCTGGCATTAAGTGTGAAACGGCTATAATGTTCGTAAGCAGATTTGCGCTCAGTGTAGGAGATAATTATAGACGTATCATGTATGATCGATCCTTTGTTGGCCTATTGGTTTCTATCAAGTCTCGAAGAAGGCAGGAGAAGGTGAAACAATAATGAGATGTAATTATTATCGAAATAGTTCACACTCAGATCGAAATCGATAAAGTGTGTATATGATACATAAGCATTTTGCATTGCGAAACAATGTGTGTAGGTTACATTACAATTATGAATACTTTCGAATTTTAATTGAATTCACTTACACTAGAAAAAGTTTCCAAAAAATTGTACATTTTTAATTAACATATTTAATTGCTACACAAATTATTAAAATTTACAATTGTTAATTCATACAAATCTTAATTATTTCTCAAGAGGCGACCGTTAGAAGAAATAGGGAGGTGTTCTTGACTTTTGCGTTACATAAAGAACAGCAATGAATTATCTAAATATTGAGTCACTCTTAGACCTACCATTATTATCCAGTCAATGCCACCACATCAAGTGCAAATGTTTCCAAAGTTTACAAGTCATCTCTTTTACGTACATTAATTTCTAATATATGTTTTATATTTACTTTAAAACTTAATTGCTTTAATTCCTAATGTAATGCAAAGGCAATTGTGAAAGTTTAGTTTTCCAAAAAGAGATTTCTAATTCGTTATACTAAAACCTAGTAGCCTTTACAAACCACACATCTTCATCAAGGCACCTCGTTTTAAATGTTCTTGATCCCGAGTTATGTAGTGATTAGTTGAGTCCTCCTTGAGATTACATTTATATTAAACTCTTCAAATTTAATAGAAATTGTCGACAAAAAAAACCATGACTTCAAATTATTATTAATTCAAGCAATTAGCATAATAAGTGATCATTATTCATTAAAAGGAAATCCTCTAATGACTTTTACAATTTAACAGGATTTTAGTATATTTATTTTTAAAACCCTCGGACCTCAACAAAAGAATTGTGTTGTTCCCGATTTTCAGTTTTAATTAATACCCTTCTCCCTTCGATCATCATTTACTTTTTGTACGTTCGCTAATTGTATTGGGTAACGCATTGAATCAAAAAATAATTTCTACGTTGTTGCGGATGCGAGCTATAGACGTCGAAGGAAGAGTGAAAGAGAGGGGCAAAGCAAAACAAAAAAAAACCTTAACCGTGGCGTGTTGAAAGCTATTACGGTTTTGTATCAGGTGGGCAAAACACAATGCATTTCGTTGATATCAGAAATGACCATTAATCTTGGACCGTTGAACAGGAAAACAAATTAAACAAAACAAAAATAAAATTACTTGTATGGATTCTCGAGTTTGTACGCATTATAAATAAAAGGGCATCCTTTCAATTCTAGACTAGAGAAAGAGATGATCTCCATTGCAAACTGTTCTTGCAAACGAAAACTATGCTATCCCGATCACGATTATTGCAAGAACACATGAAATAGTTAACATTTAGAGGCACAATCTTCATTGTTCATCATGTGCACATAGTTCACGAGGTCACCGGTATCTTTGAAACTGAATCGATTTACGACCCTTTCGAATATAGCATAATGATCATCATGATTAATAATTAATACAAGAATAGATCGATTTTTCCATTAAGGCATCATTTATAATTTATCCATTATTCATCCGTTATTGTTCCTTATTTAATAGATATTTAAAGCTCGTTATTCCATAAACAATACTATATATTAGCAAATGTGGGTTGGCAAATGCGTAATAATAGTCTAGCACTCCATATTATAAATATTACGGATATATAACAGAACTGTTGAACACAATTCATGAAATTATACTTTAAATACTGCAATTTAAAGTCATCGTTTATATGCCAAAGTGTTGTAAAATTTTATTATAATTATGAACATGACGCGTAATTACATTGCATCATTTCATAGGTGTTTATAGTAATAAAACGAAATGACTCTTAGTGCAATGATTGCATATTATAATTAATGTTCAAAGAAATTTTAGATTAAACTTTAAATTGTTCCTCTCTATTATACAAATTGTTTATTGAAAGAGATCTAAAATTAGTGCATATTAGGTTTAATAAGAATTGTGTAATTGTTATTTGAATTTATATGAAACTATTTTAACTAATATGAAGCATTGAAGGTATAAATTTTGAATGACTCGTGCATTAGGTGAATTTAATATGAATACGTTGTAGGTGATGGGATAAGGTAGTAATAGTGTCTGCGGATTAAATACTGACATTTATGACGTGCATAATGTATATTGATGTGAATGGTTAAAATACCCGAGTGGGGAATTCATTGCTCTCGATGTAATTGATAGGAAGCGCGGCATTAAAATGGAAGATATTGATAATTGTCTCTCTTCGTTGTATATGGGAAATGGATGACGCCTGTTGATTAATAAGAGGCAGTAAAAGTGAGTCGATGATGAATGGGTCTTATGTTGGTGTTTGGATGGTCGTGTGCACGTACCCGGAATGGAATACGACCGGATGTGATTATATCCCACATTGTTATCCGTCATGAGCAGCAGGCGCGCATCTCGGAGATAAGATTCAGTTGCAGTCGCCGGAGATGTTGTAGTGAGGAGTATTGATCTGAGCATCATAACTTGAACTCCGATTCCATCCATCTATCCAACTGTACACCCGCACATCATCCACCAAAGAAATGGCCTCTGATCATTGCAATATCATTTCCGACTTGCACCTGTCACAATCTAATCACGGCTACCTAAATTAAACTTTCATTTATGAAACGTCCAACTGGAGTATACACTTTACGAGATCATTTTATACCTGAGGTTTCAACGAAGCCCTTAACTTGAAGTACCTCTACCGTTACACGTACACTCACGCACATATAAAGTCGTCAATTTCATGTGATAACTCCAAATATCTCCATAAAACTAGAGGTAATAAGCTTTATTTCTTAACGTTGTTATGATACCTATATGTTTATTCCTAATGACCGATACACTATGAAAAAGACGTACAATAGTTTTTTTTTTAGAACTGTTGTACACAAATTACTCCATCCAAAATATTTGTCACAAATACACAAATTAATTAATGTGTTTAATTGTAAGAAAGTTAAATATTGAAAAAGTTTACAAGTGAAATATTTGAATTTGAGAGTAACTTATATTAAGTTATATAAAGGAAATGATTTGGAAAGTTTAAAATTAAACATTAGATTATTAATTCAATTAAATTATTTGGTTCTTGGTTTGCTTTCGGGCAATTTCGAAGTATTTTATTTGGATATTAGTTCATGTTTGAAACATATTGCAAAATTCTATTGCGATTAAAATAAATTGTATGTTGAAATAGATAAAAACTGTAATATAACTCATGTATAAAGTATGTGTTTCATTTATTACAAAGGGTATTAATTAAATATTAATGTGTTATGTTTTGTAATTACTGTAAATGAATTAGATTTCTCTCTAAAGATTTGAAACAAAGGCAAATTAGTGCTTGTCCGTTTTAGATTGGTTTAGATTTGGATTAAGATATTATCAGTTGTCAAAGAAAAAGTTGTTAAGAGAATCTTAAGTAGGTCCCAGCAGGTATGTATATTATACAGATAAGTAAACTTGGACTACAATCAAAGTTGCGAATGGTCTCAATATTTGTGACTGTTTCAAACCCACATAGCCGTATTTTACTGATTCTGGTATAGACAATTACCACTATCACTGTCAATCAATACAAAAATGGGTAAATTAATCGTGCCTTTTTTTTTTAGTTTGTGCAACGGGAAATGCGTGACCGGTTTGGCTTTGGAATTGGTAACGTTTAAATTCGCTGTGGAAAATGCGGTGCTTTTGAGGTTTTCATCCGATATTTAATTAAAAGTTAAACGCTTCGTTCTAATTTCGACCTATTGTGGATCAATTGATCGTCCGAAGGGAGAAAATGTTTGCATTATGATGATGCGATTATTGCTAAATTGGTGGTTCTGTCTGGTCAATTTTGTTGCAGCCACCGCCAAATTGCCGACGATCGATACATACAGTGGAATGACGTAACCGGCGGGGAGATACGCTCAATGGGTAATGATTGGATAATATTGTCAATCCCGATAGAGCAAATTGAATAAATGCCAAACTTGGGAAGGGACACTCGACCGTGTTATCGACAATATTAGATTAAACCCGGTCGGCGTTAATTGAATCAGCGATTTTTCCATATCTGCGATGCCAATAGATCATAGCAAAGATTTCCACAATATGCTAATTACTTAAACTCCTTCGCATCTCACCGCAGCGATACAGACGCGACGCTGTAACAGACCACATGTTACCAAAAGGAGCTTACCAAATTTATAAAAGCTTTCTTCGTGAAAACTTTAACTATAAACTCATAATGTATATATATATAGTTGAAAATACAACGGCAACGTTGAATAACATTAAACACATCCTTGCAATCCCCCCAAAATAAATAAGATTAACAAACGTGACGTGCAAAATGCCAACAATTTCTCCACTCGAAATACACCCCGCGCAGATTATGGAAAACAATGTCTCGCCGTATCAAATAACCATAAGCTTTACATAGTTTTACATAAACATGTATACCTGTAAGAACAACTAAATCTCCAAGATCTGGCCTATCCCTTCCAAAAACATAAATCCACCGGAGACTTATATTTATATACGCGAATACATACCAAAAACAACGTTTACTAATGCTACATAAATATTTACAATATCCCGACATAAAAGAGTTTATTTACGCAACAAAATAAAATTACATTGATATATGATATTTACTTCGCATTCACATTCATTAAATAATAAAATTTCCAAAAAAAAGCAACCAATAATTATAATTTAGATAAATTAAATATGTCAGAAAAATGAACTTGTCTATTGGAAATATTTGCAAGATTCGATTGACTGTTTTCGTAAATTCTGTTAGCTAATATTCCGTTCCTAATAATCCTGGGACTTAAGCCATGAATCCCGGAAGCCGAGACTATAATAATCACCTAATTTCCCACGATTTACATTATAAAGATATAATGACATAATGCATACATATTGCTACTTCAGTCGACGGATTATCTGCTTAAAGGAAACGTTTGAAAAGCAAAGTTGCAATCAAATTTCGTTATTAATTTTTCAATCTATTAATACATATTTATGTGATATTTATATCAAAAGTTAATTTAAATATCTTTATCTAGTAAATAATACAATAATTATATAAGAGTGCAGAAAACGGTGAAGGTAATAGACTTTTATTGTTACCCGGTTCCTGGTAGTCATGTCCGAACATAACGTGGTTTAGCTGTGTAATGTTCGGCTGTAATCCGCTGCATCCTCTTCGAAAGTAATTTAGATTGTTAATACGTTTTCGGCAAATTGGTTTATAACATTATGACCGCCCAGTATATAGCATTATCCTTTCAATTGAATCCCGCCGGGTTGTAACGTTGCAACGCCGTGACATTGCAACAAATAAACGAAATTAAAGCAGAGACTGAAGCCGGCGCTGAATTTCAATGAAGTCCAGTGTATCATTTTAATGAACTGTTGGATACACGAGGGTTGCCAGGGGAGGGTGTGGATGCGACGGCTTCGCTTGCGTAATGGAATTTTTGGGATGTGCAGTTGTGGCGGATGCGCCGGGTCGTGGCGTATGCAAAAGCGTTATCTTTGATGCATCGTTAATATGCGTGGAAGCAGCGAGCCCTGTTTACAATCCAGTTTGTATACCTGATTGTTCTAATTAGTGTTGGTAATATTCGGTCAACAGCGACCAATAATTATAGGTTAATATTGCACGGATTGTAAATATTGGCTGATACACGCGAAACCTGGATCCAATATTGAATTGCAATTAAAAGTGTTTGTCTTCCTAAATGTACACTAATAAAAAAAAATTAATAATTATTGTCGACAAAAATTACATTTTCAGCTGTTCATTTCAATGAGTTTCAAAAAAATAACAACTACGTAAATTGCATTATTAATGAGTCTGTTGTTTTCATGGGTTTGAATAAAAATCAATAATTATTCAAATGTATATTATTATTATTTCATTGAAATTGAAGTGCATATTATATCGCATCGAGGATTTATAAATAATTAAATTAATTGCATATTTCGGATATAATAGTAACACCTATATTTGATTTAAAACAAACAAGTTTAGAAATAATTAAACTAAAATGAATAAATGTGTTATTTCATATTTTCTAAACTATATATATACACAAATAGTAAAACATTCGATACTGAGTGTATTAAGTTTTAGAATACAGCAATAACCTCGCATAGTGCGGGTTTGAAACCGGACTAATCGAATAACTAAATATAAACTCAAAAACATACACTTGAAATCCGATCTTTTATGTGAAAATAATTGTGTGTATAATAGTAATAACATTTTTATTTTACTCAATAAGGGCGACTAATAGCCGGTTCGAATCCTGGTCAAAGTAAGGCCTTTTGTAAGACCTCTCGGTGCTTGCAGCAATAGGGCCATCATTCATCACAGATGGACAGTGAAATGAATGAGGTTCAGCATATGGATCTTCAGCCAAGTCGATGGAAAATGACAATGTTAAGGATAGCAGCAGATTCACAGCCAACCAACAAATTAAAGAAACATCATAATGGTAAAGATTATCCATTTCATCTCAACCGCGATCTTAAATTTACTGATTGATGAACAGATTGTGAATAAAATTATTGAACATAAAAAAAATACTAAATTAAAATTTAAATTGTTTTGAAATTTTCAAACCGGACTGATTGAAATTGCACTGTATTTTACAATACTTAAGCTTGGGAATTGAGTATTAATATCTAATAATTCTTAAAATACAGAACATAAGAATCAAATCTTAAAAATGTCGATGTTTGATTAATTTGTAGATGGATTAGAATAATCAACATAAACAAAATAGAAAATTTCAGTTTGTATCCAGAGAATGTCAATATGTAATGGAATGCAAACACACAGCACTCGCATGTTAATATTTTATGCAGTATTTATTATGCTTTTAGTGTTGCGGGATGTGTAAAGGATGCATCCCCATTGAAGCTGAAGTTGACGAGGTGGTTACGTTGTTTTCATGGTGGGTAATAATGCCGTCACGTATTCCGTTTTATCTCGCGTGCAATCAGTGTAATGAATTTGTGCATAGTTTACTTTGTCGGCGTTCTCGGTTTTTATTTTTCGGGGTGTTTTCTATGAAAGAAATGAGGATGAGTTTGAGGACGTCGACGTGGAGGAATCCTTCAGCGGAGGAGGCGGATTGCCACGACTGCTGCTGGCAGTGTCACGTTCGGACAGGCTGACGGGCGCACTCCATTAATTACTCTGTGTGTGCCGCCAAATTCCATCACTCATCATATGGACATGTTATCCGCCAGGAACTAGTTCATTAATAAACGATCCCGCTCCTAATCCGATCATTTATAATCATCGTTTTCCCGATACAATCAATTTGCAATTTATTGTTTGAACAATTAATAAAATGACCGTTCGTTCCATTTATCGCCGCAAGTTATAGATTCTGACTGAGCACTGATAACGTAAGAACATCAATTACAAATTGTCATAACTTTATCGTGTATAGGTAACACTTCACAAACTATTTTCACTTGAGAATGTTCGAACAATATTTCAACTTTGACAAGTACAAGATGTCAAATTATCAATTTTGTTGGCGGTGTGATTAATCGTATCCCAAATTATTTAGAATTTAATATCTTTAAAATAATACAAATCTATATTTATATGTAATTTAAAGAACAAAATATGACATTTTATGAAGTTTCTTAACAAACAATTTTAAGAATTTAAATAAGAAATATATCAGTTCTTAATAACTAAAAATCAAGACACGATTTTGACACAATACGAAAACACTGCTATCATATCAAAAATATGATGACAAAAATTAAGCTCATAACTGAATTTGCAGATTTTGAAAGAATGAAAAGAAAGTTTTATTCGATTTTTTGCTTAATTTAATATTCTGATTTTTTCGAATTTCTATTTCAAAAAATTAATTATTTTCTATTCTTGATCTTTAAAATATTTAAATCCTGTAACAAATTCTTCTATAAATAATTAAAAGTGGGAAATATTGAAGGGTGTTTTTGTAAATAAATATCTTAGTGCAATCCTTCATATTTGTAATTTTCACTGAAACATTTCCGATGCTTCATCCTTTATTTTTCCTATCCAGTCTTTGTTTGTGGATTGTGGCACAGTGACACCCAACACGTGTTGAGCTTAAGGAACAAAAGGCCCTTTTGAGGAATCGATCGTTGTTCGGAGATAGATTAGGGGAGAAGCCCAATAACAATGGCCATTGAGGTGTTATGTTTCCAAGAGAGTGTGACATTATTATGACTACTACTTATAGACAAAGATAAGCCTCGTATGCGTTGCATCTGTAAAATAGATTTGCAGAAACGATCGATGTAATAACATACAATAAATTGAATGGAATCGGTGAACAAATAACAGTAAATGGAATCTGTCAACATTGTTGATTCCACACAAATGAGTAATCTGTCTAAAAATATGAAAGACTTATTTTTACATCATGTTCGGTCCACAATTGAAAAAAAATGTTTTTATTAAAAATAATGAAAAACATGGCCATTAGAGGTAATATATATATATATATACTCCAATTCAATGGGAGCTTTCTGTACGAAATATCTTTGATCTTCAAAGCTCCACGATTTGCATTCAATCTGCACAGACCGGTATTCATTAGTCGTATCTACCTCACAATTAATATTTCTATAGTTAAAGTCTCATCAGCAACAAACTCATTTTCAGGAAACATTTTATCATTTCTTC
This sequence comes from Nicrophorus vespilloides, assembly GCF_001412225.1. Classification (NCBI taxonomy): domain Eukaryota; kingdom Metazoa; phylum Arthropoda; class Insecta; order Coleoptera; family Silphidae; genus Nicrophorus; species Nicrophorus vespilloides. The sequence continues at coordinate 33,523 of NW_017097500.1, read as the reverse complement.
ATGTTATTTTTATATTAAAATATTTATTAGAACTTTTCTCATCATAAATTAGAATAATTATCATTTTATATACTTGCAAATATCATGTTTTCACTATTAAACATTTTAAATGATACACAAAGCGCGTGTAATGTCACAATCCTGACAATGTACAAAAATGTGTAGTTTAAAAATTAGTTTTGAGAAACATTTCAAGGTTTAATAATTAAAGAACGTTAGATTCGCTTCTAGGTCAGTTACAACATGCACGTTTATATTTAATAACAATGGTTCTGTTAATATGAATGATGTTTACAAACATGTTTTTGTAATTATAAAGTATAAAATCAAAAAGTAATTATTTTTAAGATTTCAAAAATAATAGAAAAATTAACTAAAATATTAACTTTGGAGATAACATTAGTATTTGTTGTGATTTTTTTTTTAATTTATCAATTAATATTGGTAAAAAAATAAATAGACTAAATATTTCAATATAAATTGTTGTTAGTTTTATGATTTTTATTATAAGAAAGTGTGATTCTGAAATGATAAAGACTTTAGTGGCATTTAATACAGCTGGTATATTTTTTGTTTCCGACAATTTGTTGGAAAGTGCTGTTAAGGGAGTGAGGTGGCTTGAGGGTAGTCGCACAAGAAAAGGGTGAGCTAATATTCCCTGAAAGTAATTTAGTTAGTGTGCAGACGCACAATCTGGTATATTTATTGCTTTAGTCCATGAAGTTTTCTAATAAGTTAACTTTTAACAATCGCGTTCATTTGGTTGAAGCAGACAACTAAATTAGAAACTTTCTGCGTTGCACCAGGAAAGTACTCCCCATCCAATATGTGAACGGGTCGGTATATAGGAAATCCATATTAAAATGCACTTTTGGTCCGAGTGCACGTAAACGATCAAAAGTTAAGTTATAATATTAAAAATATCAGTAGTAGTAGCTTGTAATAGAAATCGTAAAAGCTCTGGTGGAAAAGTTTTATAATTTTAAATTCCTTTTTAGTTTACATACAGCATCGGGATAAAATATATATCTATATACGTATAAATATATTATCTGGAGCGGGATGGAATATAGATAAAATACATATGTTGCAGAAGATGTATCAAAAACTTTTATGCTTGCGTACGTAGTGGTGTAACAATGCAAGTTTTCAAACTGGAAAAATAAATAAATGCAGTAGTACAGCGAGCGTATCTTTTGTGTCTCGCGTATTACGAGATGAATGTGTGCATATTTATATAAATCATTGAACGCAAACAAACTACATGTGTATGTATGCGCGGAGCGTTCCGATTCGCAAAAATGAAACTTACAATTGTAAATAAATAATGAAACGAAAAAAGGAAAAAAACTTAACGTGAGTACGCATATCGAGAAACAGCAATAGGTTTATTGTTCTACCAACAATGGGAAATGTTTCGTTGCGGATGGAATGGGGGATCGTTTGAGGGCGACGAAATGTCAAGTACGAAAGCAAACGATATAATAAACGATATAAGCAATTGTTAATTAAAGTCGTAATTAAGCGTGCAGACAATTAAGTCGTTCCTTATGTTTGCAGGAACATCGTCTTCTTTTTCATCTGTTGCCAAGCTAGCTTTTAATAATAAATTCTCTTTCAAAACAGCATTAATCTACAGGTCAATGTCATTTACAATGCATTCACAGTTTTATGGATGCAGCATATTTTTTTTAGCAATGTATAAAGTAATGTAATATTCAGATTAACGAAACAGCGATTTTTATTACTTTTAATATCTTTTTATATAAATTTGCAAACATTACATATTTAAATTTCCCGGGAAAAAACAATACGGACGAACGTTTGTTACAAACACCGAAATCGCTTAGATATTTATGAACGTTAATGTTTTTATTCATTTTGCATATTGCGTTTAAAATTTAAACGAATATAAATCAATTCACTGTTTTTGAAAATATGGAAATTTTGTATTCTAAAGCAGCAATTAATAATTTAAACCATTTTTTTATATAAATTTTGTTTATAAATATTAATTTACTTGCGTAAAAGTTTGGTATACTCAACACAAATTTATTAACAATATTTTAAGTTCTACATTAATATCTAGTTTTATTTATTCTTGATTGTTGATAATTATAGAATATTTAACGTTCATGATATTCACTAGTACTTATTAATTAATAAACTATTAAAACAGCAATACTTCGCATAGTCCCGATTAAATACAGACAAAAATTAGTTGCACAAATAAAAACTTTACTTTGTTTTTAAATTGGACTGATCGAAGCCGGACTATATGAGATATTTCTGTATTCATTCCAGCTAATTATTCTAAAATACATACACACATAGTATAATCAATTTTAAATATACACTTCTTAAAAAAAAATAATTAATTTGGATGGAAATGCTTTGTCTTCTAAAAGTTTGAAATTTCACTGAAAATTGAAGTATTTCAATAATAATTTTCTCTACGACCAAACTTGTTAGAAATTGATATAGAAATAAAGTAGTTTGTAATTATTTCAATATGAATTTCTTACTAGATTTTAATATTTTTAATATTAAGTTTTGAAAAGTTTCTTATTATTAGGAATAAATGTATTTCATTCTGATGATATAAGTTTTACTTAAAGAAGTTATGAACTATCACCATTGGAAATTTTTATATACAATAAATTTACTGATTATTAACCACGAATATTCCTATTTCTTTATTTATATATTTAAATATCTTTATTCGTCAATATGTAACATGTAACCTAATAGACAATCTCCTATACAAATTAGTTTAGTGACCAATAAAATAGATTGAGTATTGTACAAATAAAATATGTAAACGTATAAATGAGGTATGAAATATTTTTAAGTTCCTGCACCGTCAAAACCAGAATTCGCTACTGGTTGGAGATATTATAGTAATGAGATAGACTATGAAGCAATAAAAATTATAACAATGTATGATTAATGATATTTGGACCGAAATGAGTAATTTGTTCTACATAAGTGTGTACAAACGAGAAGAGGCATAATAGCCGAAATTAATGAATTTAGAACATGAACGAATCGTGCTTCGATCGATCACGAAATGATCGTTGCATTATCAAAAGTATCGGATCAACGCCTTCCAGCAGCAACAGAATTTGATCATGACCTTCGCTCGGAAATTGGGTGTATACTTTATGTGTAACTCCCGCGTCCAGACCAGCGTCAACATTAAAGTTAATCGTTCCGAATAATTTAGATTGATAGGACGAAGAAAATCAAACGACTAAATCACATTCCTTCAAGGCTCCAAGAAAGAAAGAGAAGAAGAAAAAAGAAAACATCCGTTAAAATGAATGAAACTGAGAAGGAAAGAAAACAGACGTCTTATGTGCCAAATAAATTGTATTTCTGTTTTGTTTATCGCCATTCCTTTTAGTAATTAATACAAACGGTCTGATTTATTTCCCTTGCGTGCATTTCAACAAAATCCATTAATAACAATGTGTTTAATTTTGGTTTTATTTCGTTTTTAGTTGCGTTATATTTCAGACACACAATTTATTTACCTTTGCTTTCATTTAACATCGTTTCTCATATCTTTTACATTCATAAAATTATTTTATATGAACACAAACATATTTCCATACACAAACAAAATTTGTTACTTTTTATTTATTAAACAAAACGAATGCTTTATACAATTTAATACAAGCATATATTATATATAAAAAGCGTACTTAATTTATTATATAAGAAAATAATAACGTAATTTACATATTTATAAAAAAATGTACAAAAAATTTTTAATGAAAGACGAGTATAATTAAGAAATAAATTTGATGTAGTTCATTTTTTGTTGTTCTCCATTCCAGTTCAAATCCACTGAAGGTTGTTAGCATTATGCATACATTAAATATCTGCATTCTATAAATATCAATTAATGTTAATTGTTAGTTTAGCACTCGGTGACTTTTTAATATCAGTATCAGAAATGTTTTCCTCTCCGTCTTTCAAACACGATATATCCGGTTCTCATCGATTGCTATTCTAGCCATTGGCATCGAAGTTTTATTACATTTCTAGAGCACATATCGAGTTAAACGCTGGAGAGCGAAACAAGTTACACAAAAAAAAAACTACTACGACAACGAGTAAAAATTAGATCGTTCGTAAAATGAAATCATTTTGTTAACAACGTTGTTGCTTTTTTTTTCTTATTTTATACAGGATACATACAAGAACAGGCGGATACTATTATGCAATGCACTAATTTGTTTCAATTTAATTGATAGTTATTAACAATTAAGTAAAGTAGAAGGATATAAATTGGTGTTAGTGCCAGTGCGTGCATTACGAACCTTGCATAATTTCAATATTTTTCCTTGCTAATATCACATGTTTCTAATAGAAATACGTATTAATAACTGTTATAAATAATTCACATTTATAATTCAAATTTATCGCTTTGTAATGTAAAGTGCATAATAATTACTTTATAAGCTTTTTTGTAAATAATTTAATAAATAATAACAATATTTATTGCAAAAATTATACAATTAGATTAATAAATATTTATACAAATTTACAATGACAAAGAAAGATATTTAATTTGAAAATTGAACAAAAAATGGAAAAAAGATATTTAGTTTGTTAGAATTTGTTTTGTTCAATTAAAATTTAGTTTGATTTGAAATTTTCCGAATACGAATCCGCACTGACCGAATATTTCGACTTTTAAAATGTTATTTGTATAAAAGTTATACGTTAAAACTGAACAATGAAATGAATATTTGTAATTCGTTCGACCGTAAATAGAACTAAATGTAACTGCGAGTAATTTAAATGGGGGGGGAATGTTTATTTAATTCAATCTAATAATAGTTTGCCTTTGAATTATTAACTTTGTTATTAGAATTATTATATTATGATTAGAGATGGTTGGCATTGATTACATTGTGCGCCTTGTGCGCGCGATGCGAGCGATCTAACGGTGGACATTAAATAGTAATTTAACAAAACGTTCGAGTAATTTATCAACCCTCCGACACGGTCGCAAATCGCATTAATTCGAACTATCTTGAATATGCAAACGGCACTTCTTCCACGTTTCGTTTTTTTTTTTACTATCCACGTCTTCTTTATGTTGTTCTTTTTTTCTCCTCTTTTCCTTACTGCAGACTCGTTACAATCTTTCGTTTTCATTTACATATTTCTGGGTATTTCAGTGCCCGAGACGAATAACTTTGCATTTCCTTAATGGATTCTTATGGAAGGTTAAAGACATTTAGCCTCACATATTTTGGAAAATTTACTCGCTTTCAGATAATAAATGTAAAAATTGTATTTAAATATACATAAACTTTGGCTCGACTTTGACAGTCTTTTTTGATATACAGAAATAACTCGCATAGTGCGGCTTCTATCTGTCCGGATAGACCAAAATAGTTAAAAAATTTTAACCAAACTCAAAGTAAATTCTCAAAATTACTTTAAATTATCGTCTTTATTATCAAGAATCCCCTAACAATTTGTTTAATATTAAATAATAATGAATGAAATCATTTCTTGTATAACATAAAGACAAGAACTGGTGATCCAACGCCAACTTAGGGGATTCCCCAAAGAGCCAAGAATGTGCGTATCCTTGAGACGTGTAGACAATATAAAGAGATGTGTTTGCATATTTGATAGTTCACCTGTAAACAAGATTGTTAAATTTCTTATTTCCTTATAAAATGGTTTGATTTTTAGATATTCATATACGAACTAGAAGATTGTTTTTAGCATTAATAAATTCAAATAAAACCGCTGCAATTTAATTTAATTTAACTTTTTTTTTATAATTTTAAAATAATGTAATAAAGTAAATGAAATGTAGAAAGACATATTCAGCGTTAGGTAAAATCTCTGGTAATCAATTGGGTTGGATGCAATTAGTGAAGTGCAGCTGGCTGGAGTGAATGTGTCTGCAATAATAATTGGGTCTGCTGTAGCGTACTCGTAATTTCTCAGGGGATAGCATTATTTATCATCAATCTTGAGCCAGAAGTAGAAGAAGACGAACTTCGGATTCATAATTATTGCGGAATACAATTATTCGCCGGCCACCATCCATAGCGTTCTAGGAAGAAGAAAAGTTTCACGCTCACGATGCAAATCCGCGTGGAAATCTTCTTTCTTCCAATAGACATTTATTTATTTTCTTACATTCACGGTTTTGCTCGAATCGTGTCTTCCAATTTTTTTTCTCTTCTCTCTTTCTCGTTTTCATTGTTCAGACGTCTGCGTCTTTTCCTCTCTTCGCCTATCGTCTGAGAGCTTCACACTTTAATATTTATCAACGCGTGAAATGATGGTTTGCGATGACACGTCAATCTGCTGCGAGACGGATTGATTTTTGGATTCAACCGCACGGATCTTCGCGTTTTACGAGAGACCTGTGTTTACATTGGTGCATGGTGAAACACTATCAAATATTAATTCGCTTCATTTTGCAGGCTCACGTTCCAATTCCCATCCCTTATGTAAAAGCATAAAGAAACTAAACGAAAAAGTGAAACAACCACAGACCACCGTTCACAAACGAAACCCAGCATGAAATTGATTTAATTGATTTGCGTGATTGCATATCTTTGATGTCACTGCTTATTACATCAAGTTACGCAAATCAAATAACACCTGCAAATATAAATAAAAAAATAATGGATATTTCGTGTTGTTCTCGTCCGACTGAGCCATAAATTAATTAAATTTCAAGAGGATTCCCGTCATTCGTATAATAAAGTAAATTCTGCTTTATTCAAATTTCAAGTGATCTGTTACGGATTACATTCGAGTGTATCGCGTATTATTGTCTACGTGTTTCTTGAATTGCAAATCGAGTTGATGCCAAACGCAGACTATTCCTTTCTTTTTGCATTCGCTTATTTACACTTTTCTTACGTAACTTCCTTGCGCTCTAAAAGATCACAGATAGATCTAATTATCTAATAACCAAGAAAACGCATTAAATAATATATATTAATATTCATTTCTTCATTATCTCAGATTCTTTACATTCATACTGAATCTATGCTGTATTAACATATTTTCCATAAACTTATTTCGTAATATTAATAACTTAAATAGAAAAAGCTTAACTCGCATAGTCCGGCTACTATCAGTAAATCCGGTTTGAAAATATCAAAAGAAACTAAATTTTAATTCCTTTTTCTCCTGTTTCAAAGTCCGGTTTCAAACAGTCCGGGTTATTGGTTTGACTGTTTGCAGGACAGGAATTATTGCGTAGATATCATTGATATTCACCGTATTTTACTAAAATATTACGTTTTTTTGCACCATTGTTTTGGTGTCGTATAAAAATGGAAAATAAAATTGAATGCACCAAAACTGGTGTTCCAAATTTCGATATAAAAGATGCGTCAAGTTCTAGAAGTCCTGTTGAAGCTGATGCACATAAAATAAAGATATTGGTTGAAGAGATGTTTTTTTACAAGATTGAAACGATTTGGGATAAAAAACGAAATTACTTTCCGAACAATACAATTTTATTTTGCTTAAACTACCGAGGGAATCAATTTGACTTGGCTATTATGTTTTATGACTTTCTAAAAGACGAGTGTAAAATATAAATCGAGCTATTATAATTTTTCATGAGAATATCCATTAATTAATGTTTGTTTGTTTTATATATAGCTAAATTTTAACAATGTGAAATTTATTCTCGGTTATGATTAATTCGATTCATGTATACAAGAATTTTAATAAATTCCATACATATACAAAAGATATCAAGTAAGGAAGATTGGATCTCGTGTTATTGAGTTATCCCGAAAATTTATTCCATTTGAATTTTCACACTGTTTAACCCTCAACGTAACTGTATAATAACTATTCAGATAAGATAAGCGGCCTGAAAACCACTAGAATATTATATACGCTTATAAAACTGTATAAAATATTTACGAGCTCGGAGCGCACGGTGGGCGGCAGTCGGGTGGAGGGCGCTTGCTTATCAAGTTCACGCTTAACTACTCTCTCGTAAAAAAAAAAGTCAATAGACACATATATTTTCGACGGGAACGCACGCGACGACTTAAATAAAGATATATTCTTCGACGCGAAGGGCTTTTCGTTTTTGTCAACTAATGGTGCACGGCGAAAGCAAAAACCGAAGACTCAGACCGGCAATAGAGAACGAGAGGAGAAAAAAAATTGTATTGAAATAACACGACCTTTAATATATTTCAGCAGAAACGAGTCACGTAGTCCTCCTCTTCCTACGAGGGTTGGCCGTGCACTCTCGTCCTTGATTCATTACACAACTTTTTTTTTCTCTTCTACCTTCAATTCGATAGGGAAAAAATTCGCAACGTAACGATTCGAGGAGGAATACAATTATAGCAAGACTCGTTTCTCAGAAATTTATAATAACGTTCTGCATTATTATTCTGATTTATTTCTGTTCAATGTATAGCACAAGTTTTTATCTATCGTTTTGTCTCTTTAATGATAATCACGTTTTGAAAAATAAACAATTTACTTTCGATAGAAAACGTTATATATTCGTGTAGAAAAAAAAAGATATAAAATCAGGGGATAAGTTTCAAGCGATATAAAACCTCATAAATCGGATTATATAACTCAGACAAAATTCACTCAGATTAAGTTTTAAAACTGTAAAATAAGATACATGTGTATAAGAAAACAAACATAATTTATTTATATTCATTGGATATTATATAAGCTTATTTAAATTAATAAACCAAATCAACTTCTATAACTCCATCAATATTAGTCCTATTATTCAAAAAAAATCTACTTCAAATGAATTTGATTCAGCTAAAAGTAATAACTTCTAATATTATCTGTTGCGATTATTTGAGAAATTTTCTGTATCAATTTTCTTCTAATCTTCGAGAAATGTAGATTGATTTTATTTATCTGTTTTATACAAAATAAATTATTATCCATCTTTTATAATATAGTCAAGAAAGTTGCTAAATGTGGTCCAATAAATAGGATTAATTAAAGAAAAACCAGATGGAATACAGATTATTTTTACGTCTTCATTTCTATTTTCTTAATTATAAAATACGTTTTGCTCTCATTGTGCATGGAAACAAGTATCATTTCATTGGCAGTATTCTTTCTTAGTATTCAGATGAAATACAAAATCATGTAGTTTTACAAAAATTTTGATATCTTCAATTTTTCTTATTAGAATTCTGGGATTGTCCTCCTATTTAATATTTTAATAAATGGTATTAATTCAACATACAGATAGGATCAAGGACCTGTAGACATCTTTTGCATAAAACATAATTTTGTGTATTCATTTTGCTCACTTAAAATGTTGTTCAAACCGTACTATAGTTAATATACGAGGTATTCTTGTATAATCAAATTTGTTAAAGTATTTTATTTAATGAATAATTCGTTAGGACTAATTGCGCTTCTAGTTAGATAAAGTTGAATTAATTTAGTAAAATGCACTAATCCATATGTGTCGTGACATCCTTGTATGTCGACAAATAAAACGCAACACGCAAAAGTGTTCATATGTAATTTAAAAAACTACGTACATCAATGGTAATGGTCTGAAAGCAAATAATGTACTTCTGCATTTATATTTAATATAGTTTTTAACTGATAATTAGGCCTTGTAAATATGACCAATGTTTTTGTGTAGGTTAAAAGGTATTGTTTCACTGATGATTCGCAAAATTGATTGAATGGAATTTATGAATAGATTCAATGTCAGAATGCAGGAAATAATAGCTTCGTACTTGACAAAAGGATGTGTGTGTGTGTCTTCCGCGCCTTTGTTTATGAATATTAACACTCTTCCTAAATATCGTCCTTCGCACTGAAATAGTTCACGAATTGAAACGATTTATTTTAATTACGGGTCGACAAAAGTGAGATTGATTAATGTAACGATTTGAATACAAAAGGTGGCATATCCCAACGAGACACGTGATTCAGTCGGAGTGAGCAATAATTAATAGTCGTGGGTGTTTACTCTTAGACTGACTAGTGACCAACTGAGGTCAGTCGTTGAAGGTCGCATTTCTTCGACTCCAGTTATTTTCTTTCTATTGCATTGGACTCGTGGAATTGGTGCGATATTGCCATATAATATTAGCCTATTATGGGTAAGATTGTCATAAGCGGATGTCATTTGCGCACGTGTAATGATGCGTTTGCTACTAATCGGATTTCTAACTTAGGTAATTGAAATTTCGCCCCAAACCAGATTTCCCATTTCACCGCTGAAAGATAACCGCACTATCTTCACGCGAACACACCGAGCCCCGATTTGCATCCTGAAATCGCCGCCGCCAACTACGACCTCCCCACAATTTTCCCTCATACCAATAAAACCCATATTTATTTGAAATTTAACACCTGAAATATATAGAACGATATCGAAAAGAAGAAAAAAAATATATATAATACTGTCATAAAAATATACGATATCCTTCTTATTTCCAATTGCTTTCAATCCACTTATTTCTGTTATACCCAAAAATATGTTCTTAACCTAAATATTATAAAAACCAAAAGATTTTAGTATATCTCTGTTTTTTACAATAAATATTCCAATATACTTAAATTCTTAATTAAGTCTAATGTGAGGATAATTGTGAGGATAATTGACTTGGAGTTGTTCGATTTTAGGATAAAGTCAGATTTTGTCCATCCTGTTAGTATAAAGCATTGCATTATACTAATAAGAATATACTCACTTCATGTTGTCCTTTTTTCTTTTATTATAGTTCACCTTTCTCCTTGATCTTAGTACTGAAATGATGAAAACAATATACAATAATGCACGATGATTTGCGTATTACTACTTACCCATCCCCGACTGTTTATCAGATTCCATTGTTAGTTGTTAGACTTATTTGGTCAAAATCTTAACAAGCATTGCTCCAGTTTTCAAGGAGAAGGTGTTATTGTATTTTTTGTGTATGTATTATTTGTAAACTTTACAGTCTCAGTTTGCAACTGTGGAGTTTTAAACATATCAGAATTATTCGTTTCTTCGTTATCAGTTTCATGGGTCTTTTTTTGTGATAGGCTTTTAGTCGTACCTCGTTTATTTTCTTTAGTACCTTTGATCCTCTTGCTGTCTCCCACTCTTACTTGCATAGTGAGAAGAGTGCACAGCTGATGGCACTAATTGAAGCCCAGAAAAAGGGCACGAAAAACGGAAAAAGCAAATCGTTATATATACACTACCGTATAGCGTCTCGAATCGAAGTTGTTTTATTTTTACTTAATAGAACTTGAAGAATATTTCGACAAAAATATTAATTTATATCATTATAAATGCATGAGTGTAAAAGTATATTGATCCTAACGGATGTTTAAGCATTTTTCAATAACAATAGAATAAATCGAATTATATACATGCTTGGAATAATAAACTGGTTTTACTTTGCATACATTACTCGCAATTGCGTATAATCCGTTAATGAAATTTTCCTATAGAAACATACGACTTGGGTTGTGTGTTGTAAGTTATGCGTCGCGTATAAAATCGAAAATGATTTTTAGCAGAGATGGAAGGTTTTATGGAGTGGCTCCAGACGCGAAAAAGTACATTAAATTAACGTCGAAACAGAGTAATTTCCATAATCAATAAAATAATAACCGCTGTAGAAGGGAGGATTACCAGACGAGACAATTCGCGGCGGCGGCGATGCAAAACCGTGGTGCCTTGGATCTCATTTTATATACATACACTTACTCTATATATATACATAAATTTCCGGCATGACAGGCCAGATACGGTATCCTGTTAAAAATATTACCGAGCAGTCGAATTATCCTTATGTAATACGTGCAAACTCATATTCAACGGGATTGGAATCCCTTCGAGGATTCATAATTATTTCCCTACGTCGAATGCAGACGGATGAAAGGGGCCGACCGATTAAATTAAATCATGTTTCCAACCGCACATACATTACGCGAACATTTCAATCTTTCTTCCCGCTATGGTTAATGAAAAAGAAAAAAAGATGGAGAATAATTTGAAAAGAAAATGATTATCCAGCAGAAATGACGATTATTTAAAAAAAGGGAAACTGATTATGCCATAATCTCCTGTGGATTACGGCTCTTTGTGCGAGACTGACAAGTCGACATTACTTGCTAAATGTTGATGAATTCATTGATATTTCGGATCTCTGTATTTATGCATGAGTCATTTAAAACTCGCATAGTCATGAACAATTGTATTACAACATACAGAAGATGATAATATTACAAAACAATGTTATATATATTCAGAAAATTACCTAAGTCATTGTGTGTCTTCGACACAGCTTATTTAATTAAACAATTCTCATTGGGTGCTTTTCAAATACTAGATAAAAGAGTCATAAACATTTCGTTGCAGCTGCGAATTATATCACCAAACTTTATACAATTTTATTGGTGCCTCAACAATACATGTTTTTGTTAACGAATTGGCACGAAAATTAAGGAGTTTTGTTTCAAATGTATTTCATACACATTTTATAAAATAATATTTTTTTAAATGTTAAATATTTAATAGAATTAATTATGGATGTCGTTGATGTTATTGTTGTTGCCACGATTCAGTCGATAAATATTCGTCGAGTATTGTGTGCATTTTCAAAATTGCTCTCATATTGACATTACACATTTATAATTTCATTATTGTTGAAAGGTTTCGGCTCAGTGCAACAATATTTTCAACACTGCATGAAAAATAACGAGCGCATTATTAAATAACAAACACACAGCCCACTTTCCATGTTTTACAACTTTATTATTACTCGTAATCATCTAACAGGGAACGTATCAATTTATGCAATTTGTCGGTGCGATAATAATCTATAATCCGAAAACCTTGAATGAATCAATTTAATTGTTTGAACAGGTTTTAACAGCAAACCATATAAGCGCGGCCACTTTATAATTTCAGTTATTAGCATATCGGAGTAGTGAAATATGTAATGGATTTTCATCGCGATTAATTCCAAGGAAAGCGTGCTGCATTTTCCAACGTCTAACATTATAATAATAATAATAATATCCTTGTTCCTAATCTACTTTCGTCTTTATGAGTACATAAATTGACGGTCCCCCGTATATATACAACGCCTAGGTTATTTAGTGCAGAGCGCATTCAATGTCACAGGAAAAGCTATTTACTGTTTGTTGCATTCGCAGGAACTCCCTTTACTATACATTCAACTCTTTTCTCTCCTATTCCCTCCTCTATGGCAAAGCCACTGCGAGTTTTTACTTTTCGTCTTTTGCTTTTACATGCACCACAGCCGGAGTTTTATCACTCGCTTCTGCTTTCTGCTCCGAATCCATTTTGTCTCTGAAAGTATATTTTATTTTAAAAATTATGATCCTGCATACAGCAAGTATTTCGTTCGTACAACGAAATTTAAAATTCCAATTTACAAATCGCACCGCATTTTACGCAATGCAAACAGAATAAATATCATTAGTATATTTCACAAAAAAAAATGTTTATATATTGGAGAACTTTTTCGATTATATTTTTTTTTTGTTGATGTAATTGGAAACATATTTTCAAACGCATATTTATTCCAATTAATTTCATTCCGCAATAAAGTAACACGTCCAGTTTTTTTTTTATTTTCGATTCTTTACTTAATTTGTTTCAATAAAACTTCACTTATGCACACGCTACGCAATTTCGTTATTGGAATTCGGAGTGAACGCTTATTTACGAGATGACAGAATTTGAATTCATGTAAGTAAGTGAATGTTACGTCACGTTTGATAATTGAGAAAGTAAAGCAATAATATGGGCTTAGATCACTGAATATTTGTATTTAGTTTCTCGATTAGTCCGGTATCAATTACTCGCACTATGCGAGGTATTGCTATATTATTATCACCTAGTCAAATTCACGTTAATATACAAAATTTTGAATTATATTAAATTATTTATTTATGTATGTGATTTATAACAAGACATTCATCAAAAAGTGTTATAGATTATAATACATATGTTCTGTTACTGTTTCGCAGCAATAAGAACAAGGTCAATTAAGTTATATTCAATTTGAAATATAAGTATTAGTCATGGCATTATTTATTGTTATAAATCAGTATGATCTATAGTGCCTTTGTTAATGATTCCGAAACTTGAGTCCTCGAATTCTTAACACAATTTGATTTGCAATCTAAAAGATAAATATTAAGATGCAAAATGTATATGCGTATACTACTTTCAGGTCAAAGTTAAATTAATTGATTTAACTTTTATATTTTTCTGCTATTCCTTCCTCAACAAACTTAATTAAACAACAACAAAAAGTCAGATTTAATTACTAACTTCCATGATGTAAAGATACTTAATGAAGAGATGATCCAGTAACCCCATTTCACAAATACAATAATTATTTATGCATTTGCAAACATTGATTTATTTAATTATTAAAATCGGCTGGGTAAGTGATTGCGGTTTAAACCTCTTCAGTCTTCGACGATGATCTGCAGTATTCATCAGTACTAGCCTTTGCTAATTCTTCCTTGACGAAACTGATGTTAGCTTCCTTGTGGATATCATCGTGAAGAACCATGGAGCATTGGTAATTTTCCTCAACGTTTTGGACTGGAATCTCTATATTATATCAATACTGGTGTTACAGGTAGATCCCCAAAGCTGTATGAAAATCGTAATATATGAAAAAATTAAATGAAATATGAAACAAAGTAAATTGCATGAATTAGTAATGCATTACATTCAATTTATAACTCATTATTTATTATATAACCTTGGCTAGTTTATTATTAATAATAATAATATTGACTACAAAAAAATGTATACGTAAATTCTCCATAAGAAAATGAAATATGCATGTGAAACCATAGCAAATGGCTCCTGTCTGTCGAACTTTCCGAATAATAATTATTAAGTAATAAAAAAGTTCGAGTTCAAATAAAATATTGAAATATTGAATTTACTAAATTACACTTTTAGTTGTTGTTGTTGTTAAATATATATTAAAGTGTATTGTATTAAATACAAAGTAAATTTAATTATTATTAAATATTTGTTAAGTTTACATGGGAAACAGAAGTAGCAGTTAAGTTGAGCTTGTAGAAACAAGCAGAGTGATATAGGTTTAACGTCTCAATGGAAACATTAATTAGACGGCGTTTAGGGCCTCTCTGTAATAGGATATTTGGGTTTAAAGTAACGCTGTAAATAATTATATTGCGGAATCGTGTATTTCGGCCTCGTAAGTGCAAACTGCACTGTTCACGAAGACCAAAGTATCAACGCCGTAACAATTACTTGGAGTTTCATGGCGCTACCAAACTCAAAGGGCCGTTTTTCGGTTTCCCTTCTCATTACTCTGCACAAGCCTTTACACGTCCATAATTCAATATGAATAGAAGCAGTACTCTGTGTAAAAGCCATTGATACATTCTAACATCAATGCATCTCAATGCTCACCATATGGACACAAAGCGACAGGACAGCTTCTGCACCTAAATGGAGTATATAATGTGCATTTAGTTTATACGCTTTAAGAAACACATTCAATTATTATCTACAGAATTGTACCAGCAATGTATAATACAGTTTATTTTATCTCAGCCAAATATACAATTATAGAATTGTAGTTAAATAGGTAAACCGGCTTCAATCAGTCCGAATTCACTATTTCATAACAAATTTAAATTTTTAAATGAACAAAATAAATTATTTTGGATTTATTTTAAGAAACCGAATTGTTCACTTCACGTGATTCTATTATTAAATTATAGCTTATAATCTTTAATGAGATGCAAGGTGGCAACAATATACACCATGAAATTGTCAAAGAAGTTTAGCTCGGAGGAGTTAAGCATGGAAAAGAGCATTATTAGTATTAGTTAAATATCTTCGTCCAAAACAATAGATTATATGAAATTCGATTAGATATGAAGACAATAGCGGCTACTATTACACTTAATGAATATAGTTTGCGAGTTATATGTGCAGAGTGGAAAACATTAGCGAGGTATTCAGGATAATCCGTCGGGGATGTTGTCTCCTGGACAAAGCTGCGAACAATTCCGACTGTCAGAACTAATTCCAGGATTCGTCCCGATGCTGATTGCTGTGTGTTTGTGTGTGCGCGCGCGCGAAATTAATTCGCAATAAACAAATTCAATTTAAAGTTCCAATTACGCCGTTGATTGTTTTAATTACCGGACGAGTGTGGGTTTAATGGAAACAATCTGGATCTTTCCATTCGGGGGGCCCCCGAGTAAATTTTATTTCAGCAGTCCACAGTTTTCTTTTCAATTAACGCGCGTTCCCTTACTTACAAGATCCAAAAGCCGAGAACATTCAAGAATTTACAAACAGGATTCTTCTATTATTTTAAAGCTATTTATTTAATTGAATATAATTACTGATTTTTTTTTTTATTATTGACTTAAATTGATAGAATAGTAGGAGATAGCATATAAATGTCTAATTCAAAAATATGCACTCATGACTCATGATTTGTTCCCAATTTATTAGCAAATTCGCATATTGAGTTTCACATGTGCAACAATATCATCGCGGATGAATTCGAATTGAATATTAACTTATACATGAATGTAGACAACGTATGAATTATTAATAGCTGAACACAGATACAGCTGAACTTAGATATGCACAAATTGTTACTATAATACTATGAAAACTGGAAATAGTAATACATGACTTGATATTAAAATATTTAAAATTTTACTTTAACAAATTATAGTAAAAAAACAACATGAAAATCAATTAAAATCAATTTATCGAACGAAAAAAGTTTAAATATTAGCAAAAAGACAATACTTCTCATAGTGCGGATAATCGGTTCCATCAATATCCCGCACCGCACTGTTTGAAATCGAAGTAATCGAGCACTAAATTTAGTTTATTTGAAAATTTTCACACCGTACTAATGTGAATTCGCACTATTCAAAGTATTGCTTTGTTTATTATGTAATATTGGCTATTCATCTTTCACAGAATGCATTTGAATTTATTGGTAAATTTAGCCCATTCCAAATAATGAAAGTCGCAACTTCTCAAACATTATTTCTTACTTTTAATATATTAATTTTGGTTTACACTCTTAAAAATTATAGATTTCTGTAAAATGTTAAATGTTTATAAAGGATTAAGAACTTACATTAATTTCATGTATTATTAATTGAAAACAAATACAAGTATCCCCCGACTTACGAACTCCCGGATTTACGAAGAAAATTCTAAAAGATATATAGTGATTAAAAAAATTAATTGTCTAAATAAAAATTGATAATTTCTTTAATAAAATATAATATTTTTGGAAAATGTACTATCTGTTTTGTTGAATTGGTTTATTTTGTCGATTTAATTAAATAATTATGATGTCTAGATTAAAAAGTATTTGTAAGTGAGTATTTGGTTTATTTTAATCTAATTTTTCAAATGTATACGGAATTTAACATATATAAAAGAAAAAACCATGATAAAGTGTTGTAAGATAAGTATATTTTGTTTTTGTTTTATTCCCCCGACTTACAAACCAATTCGACTTACGAACAAGCCTTTGGAACGGAACTAGTTCGTAAGTCGGGTGATATCTGTATATTTCTAATAGAATATCAACATTAAATTGAAGGACATTTGATTGATTCGATTTATTCATCCATCAGATAATTAATATTAATTAATATATGCGATGTAATAGTGTCTCGTATGCAAACACAAAGCTAATGTAATTTGGTAGGGAATAGATTTTCTGTTATGAAATGCAAATGTCCCCGACATTGTCTTATTACGGAGTTTAACAGAATATCATTGTTCAAATACCCGAGATATTCCAATCAAATTTTGATTAGTCTGTAACCCGAATCGCTTCGCTCGTTCATCTGTAATATCACTCCTATTAAAATTTCCTTATTAAAATGACGAATTTCTTAATTATATTAGTCAAAGTATATATATAACAGTATATAAGAATTATATATATAAATCGAAGTTTATTAACAATAATGTATCATTTTCCTAATTGGTATCTAGGGTTCTACGGCCATCAAACTTTTCAGGTTTACAACGTTGTTCATCGCCACTTACATGTATTAGCCAATGACCAATTGTGTATGGTTTTTGTCGTTTATCATCTTCATTTTCTTGCTGCTCATCATCTACCTTTTTCTCGATGTCTTCATTATTTACATGTAAATTTGAAATTCGCAAGTTTATTTTCTTTAAATGTCCATAAAACTGAATTCATTATATATATATAAATAAAATGAAAAGGGTTAAACTATAAAATTATATAAAATAATAATAGATATTTGTAGTTAATACATAACAGTATATAAGAATTATATATAAATCGAAGTAACTAATATAAGATCGTTTTTTAACAATAATGTATCATTTTGGCTCTATGGCCAACAAACTTTTCAGGTTTACAACGTTGTTCATGGCCACCTAGATGTATTAGCCAATGACCAAGATTATCATAGGAATTGTGTATGGTTTTTGTCGTTTATCATCTTCATTTTTTTGCTGCTCATCATCTGCGTTTTCCTCAATGTCTTCATTATTTTCATGTAAATTTGCATTTCGCAAGTTTATTTTCTTTAAATTTCCATCAAATTGCATTCATCGTATATATATAAATAATATCGAAAGGGTTACACTATAAAATCGTATAAAATAATAATAGATATTTGTAGTTAATACATTGAAGCTTTTAAATTAAATTCGATGAATAATGAAATTTAAGCAAATGTACGAAAGGTCGTAAATGGAGAGAAAATAAATAAATAATCGTGGATTATTGAGTGGGGATTAACCTGTGAAAGCCTCAGTTAAGCCCGACAATGAAATTTGCCGTGGCCGCATCGCGAGGATTTGCCGAAAATGAAGCGTCGATCCTTATAATCCTACCGGACCGAAATAATAATGTAAAAAAATAAAGTGTACATATAGACGACGTTCGAAATAATGGATGAACTGAATGAAAATAGTACAGAGAGGGTGGTTTTGTTGGTTCGTTATTCATCAGGCATCGATTGACCCTAATTATTGCATCTAATCAGGGACGCAAAGCACTTTTGTGTATATACATTTTCGGTTTCATTAGTTGCGATTTCAATCGTTTTTATATATTAATCATTTTTAACAAGTTTACAAATCTACTTTGTTCATCCATTTCATAGTCTTTTTGAATCAGTTAATTATTCATTCACATTGTCTATATATATATATATAAATTACATAATGGATCAAAATGTTTTGATTTTTAAATATACAAGTGCTGTTTATTTTTATGCGTTTCAAAAACCACACTGTACGAATCATTGCTGTGGATGAACTGAATGAAAATAGTACAGAGAGGGTGGTTTGGTTGGTTGGTTATTCCTCAGGCATCGATTGACCCTAATTATTGCAATCTAATCAGGGAGGGCAGTAATTGAATGGCGTAACGGAGCATATCGAACGTGTTAAATTGCTGGATAGCATGTCCATGGAAAATATCCATCTGCAGATTTACGGCTGGAAATTCGCACAAATATGGTGAACTTCGTAGTCCGACTCGGACGATAATCTATGCAGCGTATAGAAATCATATTTGGGCTGCCAACAAAGTGCGATAATGCCGGTAATTGCATTGTGTGTGTGTATGAATGAATGGGTGGTAGAGAGAGAGAGAGGGAGGTATCCTCATCAAATCAATTTGATATTTGTGTAGCAACCACCAACGTTACTCCGCCGATGCTTCTATATTAGGGATCATTTTGATTGATTACCCCATTACACGGTTCACTACTTTGGTCCTGTTAATGCTTTTGTATATAACAACTCTATATATCTATGTGTGCGTACGTGTGCAACTTACTCTATGTATCTAAGCCCCAGAGAACACACTGCCTCTCACCCCCTCCTTTTTTATATGAAAGCTACGTGAAAAATACCATTGTTCCATCAAAGTTTGACTTTCATAACTAAACTATTACAATGTTAGTGAAAAAGTTTTCCTTGTTCCCTATCGTACCCACCCATCAATAAACTTCAACGTTGTATACACTTCATGAGATAATGAAGAAAAATATGTTTATAGTAAACTTTTCAACGATTTACATATACATTTCAATATTTTAAATACCACATTTTGGTTTTCAAACATTTCGGTTTACGCACAGAATTTCAGTTATGTACAAAAGAAAAAAGGACAATTAATTTATGATGTGAGACGTCGCCGTTAGGTAGCAGCCTATGCAAAATGAAGAACATTCTTTATATCTTGTTGTAATAAATGTAGTTATTAATATTTTATTGTTTAAAATTGTATTTTTTGTTAATTGTATTTCTATGGATAAATTACAATTTAAACCCTTTTATTAAAAACCAACAATATGGGATTTTTCCACCCAGACCCAAACCTTCGCTTACGAGACCACCGCCCACCAGACCCTGATTAATCAATCAACCAACGTCTTGGCTTCTCGTCATTGCATTGCTAAAAACCATTGTTAAATTATTGAAAAAAAAACCCTTACAGTAAAACTTTTTCTTTTTTTTTTTGTACCATCAAAAACCTTTCATGTTTCTGCCTAAATGAGCTCAAGCTCACATGTACGCCACCCCTTAATATGTTACACCATTGTATATGTATCTACATTGAATAAATATTTTTGAAATTGAATTGAATTATGGGATCTTTAACTCTTAAGATCTGTTCTATTTGTTCAAAAGTAAAATATGTTTTTGTTTGATAATTTAAAGCATAATTATTGAAAATATCAAGAGTGAAATTTGATTATTAAAGTTGTATTTTTACCTCTTCAGTTATACATGATAATATGCACTAAGTCTGAAGGAATTAATGGTTATTAGGTTTCTAGATTTATAATTCTTATGTGAATTATCTTATAAATTAAAAAAAATAGTTATATGCATTATAAATTGATGTAATTATTTATATATTATGGGTTTTGAAAATGTTATTACAAATAATCAATTTCACATATTGAATTCAACAAATTCTGAATACTTTTATAAATGAAAACAAAATATGCGGATGCAATGTACAAAGCAAACTGTATTCTTATTTACGTAAAAATATCCAGTTGCACTATTACATTCTGTTTACTTTCGACAAATTGCATACGGTGGTGTTTTTTTTTCTTCTATAAAGCCGTGTTAGGAAATGCAACTTTTATATGGAGCAATAAAGGGCATTCATAAAATTAGTTACGTTTTGCATATAGCCGGTTTCTCTATGGAAGAATGCATGAAAATTTACTAATTTGGTAAAATAAAGAGGCCATTAAAACGAACGTTACGTTGCGAAAATCTAAATACGTTGCAGCTACTAATAGCCCAATACACCTTATACTCCAATCTCGGCTTTAATACGATCGAAACATATTGGTATTCATGAACTAACATAACAGATTATAAATTGTTCTTAATTATATCACATTATCTACGTAATTTTCTAAACAATAACAATTTATCTAAAATAGACATTCAACATTAATCCACCAATTTAATGAAAGAAAAAGTAACTGTTATAGAGTCTTAAGCATGTATCCAGTAGAGAAAATAGACATTTTTAACTAGTACTAACATATTGGACTTCTTTGACGTTAAATGTAAATATAACAAAGAAAATATCAAAAGACGTTCCTAATTTAATGTTGGAATTGATTTGGACATGATAAAAATAGTTATTTTAAAAGATTAATTGCGAAACTATTTGAATTTTAATCAATAATTTGAGTGACAATTCGAGCGAATACGAAAATTAATTTTATTATTGCGGATTTAATTATTGTGGAAATTTTGTCAATATTGATAGAACAACGCATACAAAAGCGTGCAGACGTGTGTGCGACAATGTGGTTAAAATATATATACATAAATAGCAAACAAAAAAAATCGTTTCGATATATTCAAATGAATGAATCCATAAATGCTAGAGAAAGCAATGCGTTTGTGCAGATTAAAAATTTAATTAAATTCTCCAACATTCGTTACCGGCCACACGAAAAAAAAAAATATTAAAACAAATCGTACACGTTTTATTCGAGCCTCCTCGAATATTAATATATTTTTCGTTACTATATACATTTTTTTTTTTATATACAGGGGAAAATATTTGCTGATATTATTGTTTTCATTTATTTTCAAATTATAATTTAGTTTTGATTGGATAATTTTAACCGCAATTCTTTATTAAATATTCGATTTAAAATGTATTATAAAAACAAAACGAATTCGTTTTTTGTTCACATTTTCATCTGCAATTATTTATGTACATGCATAATTCTTGAAATAAATATGAAATTATTATTTTAAATTAAACAAGAAAAAAACATATTGAATAAAGGTGGAATTAAATTAATTAATGATACAATTTACTTATAAATTATTTAATTTTTGGAACGGATTGTTGCATGATATGTAAAATAATCAAAAAGCTTATGAATTAACTGAAAATAGAACTAATTTAATTATTATGAATAAAAAGTTTGTGATAAATAAAAGAAGTTTTTGTTGTTGCAATGTTCAACATTTTCTTAATTAGTTTTTCTAAGTAAAGAAAATAGTAATTACACTTTGTGTTATTTCTGTAAATGTTATGTTTCACTTTAAATTATTCATCCTGCATGTAACAATTAATGTACGTAACAAGTATAAATCAAACCCACTTTTAGTAATTTACCATAAAGCAGTTAAAGCTGAAATTTTGGCAGTAAATCAATCAGTTGGAACATCACGCGAAATCGAAAGTGATTACTGTAATTGTATTATATCTGCAATAGTGCAACGTAATAGTCATTTAGAAATAAATCCAATGCATTTGTACAACTTATAATTAGTTCATTAACGCCGTACGCCCACACGCGGGACGCCGTCACACAGTAAATTTGCGACAACAGAATTACATGCAAACGCAATTAGATTTTACGATCCTAATTCCATACTTAAACAATTTCGTTATGTAAAATCAAATTAAACAAAAACGTGCGCCGCCGCATATGCATATAAAACACTTAAAACGGTGTTTATCAAAGCGGCTGGTGAAACAGCGCTTTCCAAACAATTCAATCCCTAAGCCTTGCTGATATAAAATTTGTATAATATTAATGTCGTGCTTTTAGTTCATATTAACGCATTTCAAATAAATTTGTTCCTTTTTTTTTGGTAATTTCCTATTTACGTGTGGCTGTTTTCATACGTGAATTTAATTAAAGTAGAAATTAGCGTTCGGGCTATATGCAAATATATTACAAAATTTACGTTTATGTTAATGGGCAAAGCGAATCGAATCCATTCATGCTAACAATAAATAAATTTTGTGAGCAATTACATCCGGTAATATAAATATAATTTACGCTAATATACAAATAATGAATAACTATCGACGCTTGCGGCTAAATGTAAGCATATTGGAATATAGCAAAATATTAATCAATTCAAAGCACTTTTGTGTATATACATTTTCGGTTTCATTAGCTGCGATTTCAACCGTTTTCATATATTAATCATTTTTAACAAGTTTACAAATCTACTTTGTTTATCCATTTCATAGTCTTTTTGAATCAGTTAATTATTCATTCATATTGTCTATATAGAAAAATTACATAATGGATCAAAATGTTTTTATTTTTAAATATACAAGTACTGTTTATTTTTATGCGTTTCAAAAACCGCACTATACGAATCATTACTGTACTTATAAATTGCAAAATCATTAAAATAAAAAATGTTATTTATAAATTACTTCTTATTGCTTTGAATCAGTTTATTTAATCTACAATTTTGATTGATCATTATACAACTATTACCTTTTCCAAAATGGAAACGTTTAATGTCTTGAAAAAAATGTTGCAAAATAAATCAATTTTGTCTAATCTAAATAGAAATTGTTGAAATAACTTCAATCAATTCCTCGAATTTTAAAGTAAAAGCTATGCTTGTATTTTTGTCATCTTTTAGTGGATTAGTTTAGAAAGATTTACAGTTCTATATCATATTTTTTATTTAAATAACTTAAAATATTAGTTTTAGTTTTTGCAAAACAAGGAAACAAAATCATGTACTTAAAAAAACATATCACGTTCCTTATGTGACGAATGTGGAGGTTATTTCTTCAGTTTTTCAAAAAATAGCTTTGTTCTGAATGTTGGTTAAAATCTCTTTTCATTTCATTTTTATCCAAACTCTCAATTTTTTCAAGAATGTCAGATCTTTGGCAGTTTTCTTGATTATCTTTCTCTTAGTTAAGATTATAGTTTGTAGGGTTAGTTATACATTTAGGCATACTTTTTTTACGTAGTTTACTAAGTAGTTACAAAAATTCAGAGAACAGAAAACACTAAAACTCCAGAAAATCATTCATTGTTGGCAGTAAAATACAATTTTACAAATGTACGTATCTAAACATACAAATTTTTAAACAATTATTGTTGTATGATCGCAATTCAAACTGTTTGTTAACAGATTACCCTAATCCATCGAAGATGGATAAAGGGATCATTTATATCATCTGCATCATATTTAATATAGTTTTACTTACATTTTTTTCATAACATCCCGGAAATCTATTCATAAACTGTAATTATTATTATATATCAATAAAGCTTAACATTCACAAGTATAACTCAAAGAAGAAAACGAAGCAAACGATTTTTTAAAAGTAATAAAATTAGTGTAAAAAAATAGCTTCAAATTAAATTTTTATTACAAGTAAAAGTAAAAAAAGATAATAGGATAAAATCGTTTTACATAATATGTAATAACGTACACGTTATAACAAAAAAAAAGAACAATTGCGTAAACATATTCACAATACATGAGAGAACGAAATTAAACATAGAAAAGTTTCACATGGAAGTACAGCAAAGTTTCACATGGAAGTACGCTTTTACTTCGTGCTGTCGATTATTTCACGATTTTTCACTATAACTAAAACAAATTTTATTGAATACTAATTGATCATCACAAACGCACTAATTCTATATTTCTATAATAATACACAATTTTATTGGTTGTTTCTTTTTTTTTGTAAATTTATTGTTGCTGACATAATCTTAAAATATGAAAAGATCACGTGTTGCATCGCACACCTCTTCTTCGTTAAAATTTATTAGTATTACTTTTACCCGACTTTGTCATGCATTCTTCTTTCGAAAGCACAGAGAATAAATAAATCCACCGATGACTTATGGTGTGCGTTCAGCTGGGATTGCGCGCACTTTTACTTCGCGTTGCGTAATTTTTGCGGGAACAGCAGCGCCGATAATCTAATTAACTGATTGCGATCGGATCAAGATCTGGGTTTACTGCACTCCGCTTCAAGTAACGAAAATTTCCACGAGAAAGTAACCCGAAATTGTGGTTTAATTCGGTCAACAATTCGTGCTTGTCGGTGTTTAAGAATTGGGTCTGCTCAAGAAAGAAAAAAGAATGGTCTGAACCCAATTATGCCACTACGAATAGAACGTTTCGTTACTTAATGGTATGCTTCTTCATTAAACCGAAACCCACTGAATTTTAAACAGATTTCAATTTCGAACGCGTCAGTGAAATTTCTTTCCGTATTCTCACGGTAATGCTGTTTCTTTTATTCGAATTATTTCGTAACGTTTTCGCTTTGACTTTTATTTTCATCAGTTGATGGCCGTGCGTTGAAGGCACGGCCCTTAATGATTTAATTTACTACTTAATTACTGGTTTGCATGAGAGTTCCTGCTTTGCGGCGTAATTAAATTCTGCATGCACGCTTATTTGAATTTCAGATTTCTTGTTATATTCTTCAAATTTTTATCTCAACCGGATAAACTTCATGCAAGCAGTATCAAGTTTATGAAATACATTATGAAAAATATACTGACAACAGGTTATTTCTTTATGTATTTATAACACGAAAAATGGATGCATATAAAATAATCATTTTTGTTCTTTCTTTTCTTGGTAATTTCTTAATTTTTTTTTTCAAATACGCAATTTTTTGTTTGTTTCACTTCTTCGAAACCCTTTATATAGTTATTATGTTAATCCGTCGTTGGATAATCGGTCATTTTGCGTATGTACGCACGTGCTGTGGTTTACTTATCCGCCGTGACGAATTACGTAGAGCGTTGCTAAATTCTTAGAACACAGTGATCGGAATGCATAATTTCCAAATTCGATTTTCACAGAAAACGAAACCGAAAAATACAAACAAATAAATGTACCCAAAACAAAGACAAAATCGAAAATTAATCAATTAATCCTATTTTTTTACTTATGCTTTTACTATTGAAATATAGATGATTATTACTATTGAGTAAAATAATAACTGAAAAAGTACAGAAACTGCAACAATTGACATTTCTCAAGTAAGTAAATACATTAATACGGTTACAAGAACACTTTCGACACTTTAACAAGTTGGAAATGTTTATTTTACATAAACTCTTTTTTTATAGAAATATGAAAGTTTTATTGAAATTTAATATTTGTTTTGCATATGGGTTTCATTTATTTAGAGTTGAGGTAAAGCTTTTTTTTGTATACCCACAATTACATATTGTTATTGTAATTCAAGTCATATTAATTTTGTTATTTAAATATTGCGATGCGCTGTATTTCAACATGCATATGAGTAAGTGTATTTTGCAATGTTGAATTGTGGATTTTAAACACGTTTTATTGAAAAAAATTAATTGGAATTTGATATTTATATCACAAAATAAAGTATTACATGCATATACATTTGTGCTTAATTTGTAATACTTAACACAAACAAATCATTAATTTTTTTTAAGTCTGAATCAAATATTTAGCAATATTTTTAAATTATTATTGTATCTAGCAAATTATTTCTGATTTACAAGAGAAGACTAAGAAAAATCGATTTATAATGATTTATATTATGTTTTTCTAACTTAGAATGAATAATAATCATTCAGTTAAATAGACAGAATTGCAATAAAGTTCAATAAAATGTAGTTTAAACTGATATTAATCTTTTTGTAAACTCAAGGACAATTTAGCTTTTTGCTTATATTACGAAGAGTCTTAAATGCGCATGCAAATTTCTCTGGCAGATAAAGACGATACGCCTATCAACTTATTAAATCTCTTCGAAGAGGGAGACGGAGGAGAGAGAACTTTCATCGTAGAAATGAGAAATTGCCGCGAAGAGTTGTTGAAATTAGATGACGCGAGCTCCTTCCTGTCTCAAGACACGACGGCGATATAGTTTATAGCCCAGTGTTTTAGACTCCGCTCTGATTGTCGATATAGATAACAAATATTGTCCATTTGTAATAGTAAACAATTAATATAATGACATTAAAACGCCTCGCATTTTAATATTGTTTTAAAGTTATTTTCACTATTAAATTTGTATTCGTAATGATTACACGTTGATTAAATTGTATATGTAAAATGCACATAGGAAAATAATGAAAATTAATACTAATTATCATGTACATTGAAATTAGTGAAATATTAAATGTACTGAAATGCACTTATTCAAATCTTTATAAAAGCACTTCTTTATTCATAAAACACTTCTTACCTGTCTTTCATTATTCAATATTACCTACTGTTCAAAATAATCTAGCTTCAATTTACCAATTTACATTAGTTGCTGCCAACAGTTTTAATTGTTGAAAGACAAAATTGTATTTAAAAATCAATAATTCCAATTGGAATCCAATTAAAAGTCATAATTTTGTCTAAATACTTTAACGAAAGAAAAAAAGTATCGTGCTTAAAAAATAAGCAATTCATTATTGTAATAGAAAGATGGAATTGTTGAGAAACTTTAAGATTGTTTGATAATATATAATTTTTTTTAATAACAGAAATGTATTTTAAATAACGTTGACTAAGAATAGAAAATAAATAAAAGTAGATTTTTTTTTTGAAATTTTATTTTTCTTTACAAGATCTATAGGCATGTAGGAGAAAATTATGACTATTAAATTATGCATGTTATTCACACGCGACTCGTTACAAAAGTGTGCGATATATGTGCCATTCCATATATTAAAGAATGATTAATTGTGCGAAGACGATAACACTTAGATAAAATGAAACGAAGGAAAAGATAAAAAATAACTTCCGAAGAAATAAATACAAATGAAGTCCACCTGAAGGTAGAATATATAAAATATACATTTTTATCCGTATAAATATTCATACGGTACGAACAAGAGGGATTCACTAATGAATTCGTTACGTGAATATTTTTTATATTTTTTTCTCTCTATATGTAGATAAATTTGCAACCCCAGGTGAAATATTTCACAGTTACATAAACTTGTTGCGTTATTATTGGTTGAAACGAATTCATAATATTTCAAATATCAAAAGCAGAAAGAATGATTTCAATTAAAAGCAAATTGCACATAGCGCGGTTACGGTTTGTTCGCGCATATGTATTTTTTATTTTTATTTTTTTAAATTCAATCGCCGAACTGTGTATGATAGTAATAATAAATTGTATATCGCACATTAACGGTTCATGTCGGTAAATAATAAATATTGATCACGTTACAGTTACCTCGAAATGAAAACACTTGCCTTCAATGAACAGCAATCTTTTTCTTTTTTTCAATATGCAAATGCCACACGTGATTTATGCAAGACAGTTAGCTATCACTTATTTCAATTATTTCAACTAGAAATTGATATAATTAATATACATTTTATATAATTACGTATATGCAAACAAGAAAAGAAAAACACAATGAGAATACTTTCAAATCGCAAACAACAATTTCAATTCTATAACGTGACGCGTAAAATTAATTATATTAAATTATTTTTTTTTATCTTTCTGTATTATTAATAACAATGTTTGTATGTAATTTCATTTAAATTCAATATGATTTTGCATCAAATACAAACATTTACTTTTCAAGCCCAAATGAATATGCACTCTAATAAGTTCGACTTTAGTTCCTTCAAGAATGATACATTCATACCAACGCTTCTCTAACATTTCGATACCTTTTCTTATAGAACGATTTATGGTAGGCTTCAAAATACGGAGGATCCAGGTTTCATCCATTGTTAGATATCACATTTTTATCTCGCTTCAACAGCTTCAAAGAGCGCTCGGAATCATCATTTCGAACAAAGGTTTCTCATGATCAAATGGTCAACACACCATTACCATGAAAATTTGACAGGTGTCGTCTGAAGGTTGGTACTTCCTAAAAATCATATGGATTTTTGGATAGATGCTCCATGTATATGTCATCCTACAAACTTATTATCAGTACAAGATTAACATATTGATCATTCATCGAAATTGCTGGTAAATTTTGACAACAAAAACCGGTAATTTTTATAAAATAATCATAAATTAAATAAATTTCATAAAAATCTCATACAAATCTTGTTCTGAAAAACCTTGCAAATATGAGAAGATTGATCTTCAAACTCAAAAGAATTCAGGAAGAAATAATCAAGAATTTAAACTGAAATATACACATTGTATTAATACGATTTAAGAGAGAAAAACTAGCATAATTTACAACAATTGTCATAATTTATGTTTCTGTATTATTGATAACAATGTTTGTACTTAATTTCATTTAAATTAATTATAATTTTCTACAAATTACTATGCATAAGTTCTTTTCTTTTAATTATAATTAGGGATTCCATTATTGGTACAAGATTAACCGGTACAAATACCGGTAATGTATATAAAAATAATTATTTTAATTATTGATCTGCTAATACTTTTCAAATAAACTAATGGCAAGTTCTATGTGCGGAGTGAAAGTTATAATACTTCAAACAAGATATTTTTTTTTGTTCCGAGATAAATGCATTTTTCCTCGTGTATTTTCCGCACCGTAATGACTGCAATTGATTGGAGAAAATATTGACCATACAAGTACAATCAAACGACGTTCATAAAATATGAGAAAGTGTTTCTAACGAAACAGAAAGCATTCGTCAAGTGCAAATTACTTTACTACATCTCAATGCTGTCAGAAATATATTTAATTTTTCAGTTTCTTTCTTCTGTGCGCATTATTTCCATATGTAAACCGATATCAAATAAAACCATTTCATATTTAGTCATTTAATAATCCTTTGGAATGTTAACATACAATAACTATATTAAGTTATCAATGATTCAAATCTAAAGGTCAAATGCTGTAATCCTTTAATAAGTCGATGACGAATTATTGTTAATCTGACATTATTATTTAAAGTTCGGTATTCGAGTAACAATAAAACGCAATTCGCGTTTTGTTTAAAAGTGCGATTCTCGTGATGTGGGATGAGTTAGGTGTGTGCGATCTTAGGAAGTGTATAGAAAGTATGGGAAACGATGTACAAAGTATGTGAAGGAAACAATGAATCATTGAGGTAACCGCTCATGAAGAGTTTATATCTACACGAATGTTAT
Source organism: Nicrophorus vespilloides (assembly GCF_001412225.1). Classification (NCBI taxonomy): domain Eukaryota; kingdom Metazoa; phylum Arthropoda; class Insecta; order Coleoptera; family Silphidae; genus Nicrophorus; species Nicrophorus vespilloides. The sequence continues at coordinate 3,116 of NW_017097500.1, read as the reverse complement.
TAAATAATGCAATTAAAATACACAAGAACAATCATCATTTTAGTTCAATCACATAAAACACTCCTTTTTTTTATATAAACTTGAAGTATAAATGTTATAAGTTAATGTATTTAATTGTTCAAAAAAATCGATAATTGGTTAATTTTGATAATGAATGAAATGTCTAATAAGTTCATTCATGCGTTGCTTAGATAATTGTATATAATTACATATGAATATTAGAAATAAACGATTCCACGTTCATTGTTTAAGTTAATTGAGATGTAAGACAAACAAGAACTTACCTTGCCATTTATTTTACGATAATATTATGATTATATAAATACTATGAATATGCGTGGTTTTAAGTTTACAACAATTACACAATTATCAGATTGTAATGAATACCTGAAGGTTAATTCAGAATATGATGAGTAAAGTGGACGAATGATTTAATACATCTCGTTGAGGTCAATAAGAACTTAAACACTAAAATAAACACTTACTTCCCTTATAATCATGTGCAAATAGCAAATATAATAGTTGATTGAAATACTAATTAAAAGAACATTTACATTGGGAAGAACAAATAAATATACATATTCAAGGCTGATTTGTACTAATATTAACAGACATACAACGTCTAATATTTTAATATACTCGACTCTTGGAGCAAGTGCAAATTATTTGAAGTTTCTCAATGCTAATTTATTCATTGACTTGTTTTTTCTTATATCCTATAGAAATCACTTGAAAATCTCATAGAAGTCCTTAAAAAGGTATAGGAATCTTATAGAAATCCCAAAGAAATATCTTAGAAATTCCACATTGTATTAATACGATTTAACATACTTTCCTACAATTGTCATAATTTTAAATAAAATATATGTCATAGAATACATTTATGAATATTACGAATTCGGAATAGTATACCATCAGAAATTTGCACTTTCTTAACAAAACATGTTTCTTCTTCTCAAGATTTATAATCAGAAACAATAAAATGCAAATAATTATTGAAACGATGAGGTGAAAAGTAGAGGTCATATAATGAGTGTCAAAGATCACACAATAAAATTATTTGGAATAGTTTCGTACATATTTGAATTTAGGCCATAGTTTTCTAATATATAACTGCATTTATATTGAAAAAAAAAATGGATTTTAAGCTGTTATTAAGATGACATGTTTTAATCAATCATTTATTTTAAGAATATTTAAGTTCAGGTTATAAATTGTGCTTTATTGTAAATAAATGTGTAAAAGAAAGAATATTTTAGTTGTTTACGTTCAGAATTTGCATTAAAAACCAGTTATAGCGTCTTCTCATCGACTGAAATAATAATAAAGTATTGAAGATAATTTGTTCATTTTAAATTCATAATTATTGTAAATTATATATTAAAAGTAACCTTTGTAAAAGTAATTCAATGTATAAATACTTAGCTTCTTAATTAATGTATTAATATTATTAATTAAAACTAGATTATATAGGTGGAAGGTCTAATATATGAAAGGAACAAGCTACAAGTGTTATTCATAAACTCTAAACAACAATTTAATAAAACTGATTATTGAAAATCGAAAGCAATTAAGAGTGTGCAATAAATTAAATCACAAACATTAAAGAAATCGATTTGTTAATGTCTTCAAAATCGTATTGGAGCGTCAAAGAAGTGCAAGTTTTTTTTTTACATCGAAATCAGATAAGGAACTACAGTGGCAATTATAGTTATTTCGGTTCGAATCCTTGTAACGCTTGGCGTATTCTTTGGTTTACATTTCGCATTGGTTTAGTGTTAAAACAATGAAGGTCAAGCGAAGATAATTAACTAATTAGCGCTCCCCCACTTACGGAGGGAAAGAAAGAGCCGTTCATTTTCACTGATTTTTATAAGTGCGGGTGCGGCTTTCTAGGCGTTCAGAAGAATTCAACGCACGTGGTGATCGTAACCCTGAGACAGATAGGCGATCCTCAGATAGCGTCCAGTTCAGTGTATAGCCCAAAAATAAGATCGAATTAAAAAAAAAGAAACGGAAAATATTTTGGGTATTGTTTGGTTCGCGAAGAAATGCGCGGGTGCGGTACCAACTAGGACCTTGGTCTTCAAGTTTTCGGCATTACACAAGTGGTATCTATCTAACTGACAGTTTAGCCGGAGACAATAACAGTGACCTAGAGAGGAGGTTTGTTGGATTGGAGCGCCTCTTGTCTGTGGAAGGCGTGAGGCATTCAGTCACCCAGTGGACTTCAAGTCGACCACTTCTACTCTTGGTTATTATTATTATAGTCTCTCCTCTCGACCCGTGCACACCGTCAAACTCTTCCGGTAAGTGCATCCACCCTCTTCAGGCGTATAAATATATTCATATCAATTGCCCTTCCTATACTTTCGCGTGCGCGTTACCTCGCCCTTTAACCTCACCTAAGTGACACAAGGACTCTGATTCATCTCATCCCGACGTACCCGCGGAAACTCGAGCTTCGCGATCGTACTGCATCAACTTGCTCTTGATCACTACACATCCTGACTCGGAGATATCAACGTCCGGTCAGAACACAAACCCGCGTCTTATCTGCAATACAATTCAATACAACACGAAGTTAAATTCAAATATTACTTTTGATAAACTTTAATACTGGACAGTGATACAACTATGTCCAACAAGTAAATTCAACATTTTTAATATTAAATAAAAAAACATTAATTTCTACAATAAAATCATTTTTTTTAATTTAGTAACAATAAATCATAATTAAAAATATAAAAAAAAATAATTGATTATCAGAGTTATAAACAAATTAATCAAAACATAATTGATCAAAAATATGAGTAAATTTAATAATACGCAAGAAATTATACATTATATTAACAACAAATTGCGTCTTATTAAAGAAAACTAAAAATAATTGTTAATAATGAAAACGAAATTATTGAAAACATTTTTTTTGGAATTTATTACAAATTGTTAAGTGAAAACAAACAGTGTAAGTACATACGACGATCATGATTAATTATTTCTTTTTTTCTAAAAATTTTTTAATATAAAATAATATATTTAAATAATAAATTTGCAAAATTTTGTTAAAATTTAATTAAAATTTATTATGAAAATTTATGTTTTTTTTTTTATTG
>NW_017097499.1:0-8491 GCF_001412225.1 Nicrophorus vespilloides | reverse complement strand
ATCCTGGTCACGGCATGAAGAACCCAATGTTTTGGAGAGATTATTGTGCAAGATATAATGAATATTGTTGTGAATTATATTGGAAATTGGAAGATATCAAGCCGTGATCGTCTAGTGGTTAGGACCCTACGTTGTGGCCGTAGTAACCCAGGTTCGAATCCTGTCACGGCATGAAGAACCCAATGTTTTGGAGAGAATATTGTCCAAGATATAATGAATATTGTTGTGAATTATATTGGAAATTGGAAGATATCAGCCGTGATCGTCTAGTGGTTAGGACCCTACGTTGTGGCCGTAGTAACCCAGGTTCGAATCCTGGTCACGGCATGAAGAACCAATGTTTTGGAGAGAATATTGTCAAGATATAATGAATATTGTTGTGAATATATATTGGAAATTGGAAGATAGGATGACAAGTTCGGCGTGATCGTCTAGTGGTTAGGACCCTACGTTGTGGCCGTAGTACCCATGTTCGAATCCTGGTAACGGCATAAAGAAACCAATATTTAGGAAACAATATTATTCAAGTTATATTGAATTATGAGAATTGTTTTGGAAAACAAGAGATTTCGATTTAGTTACGACATGATAATTATATTTTGGTGATTATAATTATTATCTATTAATATATTTTGTCATTATCATTTTGTCAACATTCTATTTATATAATTTCTATGAATGCTGTGATTTTTGAGAAAGGTGCATCACAGAAATGCAGTGGAAGATGAAAATGTTAAATTAAATATTAAATTCTCGTAAATTGAGTTTTAAAACCGTGTCTCAATTTAAAAAAAAAACTCCTCTAAGAAACCCAAACTAAATTACGTTGACAAGAAATGCTGTGTTTTCGCTACAGCTTCGAAGAAATATCTTGCTCATAAATTCTCACCGAAATTAATTTTAGTTTAGGTCATAAAAAACGAAACAGCTAAATCACAGTCTCATGTTGTTGTTTTTTCTTTCATTTTTTTTTCTTCTCCCGTAAGCAATATATATCGCGGAGGCGGCGGCGGCGATCGAATTTTGGCGCCAGGCGTATTTCAATTACACTCGACGTGCCTTGGAAACGGAACCGGAAATACGGTGGGCAAATTGGCCGGATAAGCGATTTTCCGTTTCCTCACGATCACCCCCCTTTATCAAATCCGTTGCGACTATTCGATTCGCGCAAAATTTTCAATTGCTTTATTTCCTCCTACACAAAAAAAAAAATCAATCAACCTCACTTCTAGCTTAAAATTCTGCGTGCATTGAAAAACATTTACAACAAAATTATTTATTTAATTCTATTTGTGTTTGTTACAGGTGCTGGTGAATCAGGGAAGAGTACAATAGTTAAACAAATGAAGTAAGTAGTAAATAATATTTTTGTTTTTAATTGCAATATTCAATTTTATATTAATAATCGATGATAAATAAAGTACTGCACATAATGAAAAATTGTAATCGTCGTTGTGGAAATACTCAAGTTCGAAGAATGTTTGAAGAAAACCGCATGTCGATGTTCGTCAATGATTCACATTCAACATTGCTAAATTTCCGGTCTCAGCTTGATTAAACGAAATAATTATGAAATAACTTAGCTATTCGTCATCTTTATGCATTTTAGGACGGAATTATAGAAGTATTCCAGCAAATTTCATTTGACTTTCATTGTTAATCTCTTTGAATTTGTAAATCAGGAAGAAACATTATTTGGTCGCGAACCTAAATTGGCTTATTTTTGACACTCAAGAAATGACAGCTGTCACCATGTGTCAAATCGAGGAACTAGTTGAAAACAAAATTATTGAATTGCTTATAACTTCATTTTAGACTAATTTTAAATATGAACACTCAAACTTTCCAGCACCGCCTATTTCAACTTTCCAACCGTTTGTGAACCTCTGCAATGGACGTTCAAAGTCACTAATAATCAAAAGGTTATATGTCTATGTCAGATTAGTTGACAGTTCTCTTGTGTAATTTAAAAAAAAAACGCAAACCAATTTTCGGTCGAATCTAAAATCGCGTACACATTAACATTTTTAGTGGGTCACGAAATGACAGCTGTCAAAGTAAGGAACTGATTAGAAATAAAATCATTGAATTGCTTGGACCTCCTAGAAGACACAAAGTTCATTTTAGACTCATTTTAGAGATGAAAGTTCAGTGTTTTAACCGGTCGGGAGATACGGAATCATTAAATTGGGTTACAGTACCAAAAGGTTGAGAAACGCTGGCCTGAAAGATTTAATTGTACGTTTGTATAAATATTTGTATATTACATCGCTTAGAGAAACACATAGTAAAACTAATTATGAAATTTGACAGTTCTATTGTGTGATGTTGAAAATTGTTTTAGGTCGTTTATTATTAGGTAATGAAAACCATTATCGATGTATCTTTTTTTCGGCTGCGAATTGCGTAGTGTCTGGTAAATATTGTTATCTGGTGTCTATCCGTATGGTATCGCCATAAATGTCACAGTTTCGAACAATTTATGGTATATCGCGCGAAGTCTATTCGAACAACACGAATTACGAACGAGGGTTTGCCAGGATCCTCCGCGTTGGCGTTGAATAATTGAAACGATCGATATCGCAACTGCCTGGCCTGCCCGTGGAAACGGGTTGAATTCAAGAAACAGGAAAACGGAAAGACCCGCCGGACGTACGTACGTGGCGGCGTGCAACAGTTCCGTTATTTTTGCGCACAAACCGTATTGATTTCGCATTAACAGACTCATCCCGGCTTGTTATCAACAAGTAGTTTCAGTTTCCTGCCTTAGAAATCATCTCATGCATAATGAAACAGCTACTCCATCGATCTTGAGAGGATGCTCATGAGGATTCTCTGCAAGGATTTGCTGGGAATGGTTAGAATTTGTTCATTTCTGGTCGTGAAGGGCGTTTCGTTGTCGGATCGAGGGTGGCGGCACACGCAGGACAACACTGTGGTTTCATGAACTGCGCAGAACTCTTCGTCGGATCAATAATACGGGGGGGAAACATATTCTATCCTACGGGGATCTCTGACTTTCCTATTATATATAACACACAGAAATAAGTTTCTTTTTTTTGGGTCAAATCTCCGGCTTCATCACTCGTCGAAGTTGATCTTCTACCCCACAAACTATCTTTTGCAATTATTCCACGCGTTATGAGGGAATAATGCAATTAACATGCTCGTGATTCAATTCCCAGAAGCAACTGGGGTATTAATTGATTTCAGTTTGCGAGCGACGGGAAGCTTGCGGTTTCGGTTATAATCAAATATTCCGTACGCTGTGATAAACTAAGTTCCAACCAAAACCTACATTCATTACATTATATACTTACAAACACATTCATTTCTATACATAAATACGAATACTATTCATATAATCTAAATACAATTACATAACTACTTACATATAAATTAGATATTGATACTGCGTTTACAAAAGTTTTCAAAAACTTAAAAATTATTGTAATTATTTCGTTTATATTCAGACAGAACTATTCGAATGCTTTAGTGAATAAATGTTGAATCATCAGATGTGCAAATCTCTAGAAACATTTTAAAGTAATCGATGGGAGCAAGTGCAGCTGCTGCGTCTATAAAACTTTTAGCGTTTCGTTTTATTTTTCTCTCTCTCTCTCTCTCTCGAAAGTATTTCGTATAATTGCTAGCCTACAGGCAACATGTGTTAAAATAGTTACAGCTTCTCCATATAAAAGTCGAATTAACTTGGAAACGCAAGAAAAAAAGAAGATTTGAACGTTCCAATTGAAATGGTCCGAAGTAATGTACACATATCCGTGACAACGTACATTAATATTGTTGTTAAATTCGAGCCCAATTCACGTGATTTCTGTTTTTATTTAAAAAGAAAAACACTTTTTAAGATTAAATACATACAAATGCATTCTTATATTAAATGTAAAGAGTTCGATTTCTGAAAATTTTCTAAAAATTATTTTGTAAAATATCATTAAGAAACATTAACAGAAAAGTAAAATTTGGATTTATTCGGTTGCAGCAGAACTAATTTACAAATATTCATACAAACGTACATTAATATTAGTGTTAAATTTGTTTCCATGCCAAAAAAATCAGCTGTGAAACTTAAATTTTTATGAAAATTATATTGATAGAAATTAAACTTACATTTCTCGGAGCTACTTTTTCCGAAATTACGTACATATATGCGTATGAACGTCCGTTTTTTTTGTGCAAAGTGTCTAACGAATTCTATTATTATCATAAATTCCGTTAGTAAATACGAAAACCGCAATCGTTAAACCAAAGGTATGCATATTTTCGTATGTCGAGCTTCCTTTTGACATAATTATTAAAATATGTGTCAATGTCAGTGAGACTTTCAAAGAACGCGCAGAGGCTGTAAGCTAAAGTGTAAACTATAAAGTAGTTCACAGCTTTCGGAACAGTGACGCAATTAATTGAAACAATATTGAATGAAGGAATTAATACTAATTACACTGGGAGTCAAATAAGAGAGAGGAAGGTCAATGGATCGCAGGCGACTTGTTGTTGTCGTTCGTGGTGGTGGTAGTGGTTCACAATCATCTCTGTGTTTCATTGATAAATTTAGTTCTACTTCACGTTCAATCTCTTTCGAATCATATTTATTCGGCTATTGACTGGAGAGGAAAACAAGTACAAATGATTGATTATTTACGGTCTTTGGCCCGACATTAATTATGAATGCTGCTGCTGCCTGCATCTGGACGTTCGATGTGGAAATGCGAATGCGGCGTTTCCACATTTATAATGGATAATTTATTGCGTCGTAAAGTATGCTCGGTTTTATGCATTGTTTAGTCTATTAAAATGCGATTATTCCCAGCGGATTTCGTAAATATTTTACCATAAGTTTAATAAAACTTCCGTTGCATTGAAACCATTTCATATTTCAGTTCGAATTGACTCTTTCCAAATAATTCGTACGAACGTACAAAGATATCATCAAAATGCATTCAGTTTAGAAAATTGCTTCTTATTGAAATAAACTTACAATATATTAATAAGATGTGGACAAAATGTACTTTGGTGTGAATTCACTTTAAAGTACGTTCACTTAACGTACGCAGACGTAATTTCGTGCTATTTTCAAACAATTTAACAGTGGATTTATTCAGAACGTTTGTTTTTCAACTAAAGTTATAAAAATAATTTAAAAAAAAAACATGTAAGCAACTTAATTGTCGACATCTCTGGTTGAAACAGCTTACATTCCTTACATAAAATCTGTTTTATATCAATAACATAACAATGACGTAAACCGGTATTATTTGTTTATGAAGAGCGCATTTGTACGTCAGCAGAACGTAAACATAAAACAATGATAAAGAGTAAGAAAAAAAATCTTAAAATTGTTGAACGAAAAACAGCCATTACTTCTAATTGAGAATAAATTTTGCAATCAAACCGTATTGTGCGTGTGTTTCAACAATGGAGACAAATTGGCGATGAATTTCTGGTCGTAATTGGCGGTGGAAAAAACAATTGAATCAATTTCCGAGCTTCGTTTAATAATCGAGTGGGCGTCTATGCTGATGGAGAGCAGCGAATACAAAAGGGGGGACTGATTGTGTGTGTGTGAGAGAGAGAGAGAGAGATAGAATACAGACGAATGGCATCAATCAATTGGGAATATGAGTGGTCACTAATGGAGGCTAAATGGACAGGTTATATATTCAATGAACGAATAATAGGCTACAAAAAGAAAATAGTGAATACGTCGACTAATTGAAGCTCAACTGGTAATGATTGTGTCTAAAAATATCTTTAATGTAAATAAAATCAATTGCAGTGTTTATCGTTAAACTTTAACGTGTTCACAAAAGTAATACTTGCAAAAAAAGCATAAAAGTGTATGAAGTAATTAATGTTAATGTAATATACTTGAAATTACACAAACAATCGTTAAAAGTGATTTGTTATATTTAGATTTAGCGTTAGCTTTAAAATGTATTAATATTTTGATTAAATTGAAAGTAGAAAATTTAATAACATTATTTTATATTAAAAAATAGAAACGTAATAAGAACGCTTAGAGATGCAAAAGATATGTATTCAATAGATTTATGCATGAATGTCTGCGGGTTTTCAATTTGTTTCAAGTTTGAAGGAGAGACAACATAATTTGTAAGCTGCAAGAATATTCTAAGTTACAGTAACAATTTAAGATCTATGGAAGAACATAGAAATATTTGTGTTTTGGAAGAAAAAAACTAATATAATTTGGAGAGTAGTGGATAGGAAAATAATAACTTAACAGTTATTGATTTTGTAGACAAATTTCTCATTTTATATCATTTCTTAAAATACATCAATTTACGAATGTTAAATCATCGTTTATGAGTAACCATGACGATACATGATTTCAGTAATTTTCATCTGGAATCTCATAATATTTATGCTGTTTCAATGTTCGTGTTTATGGCGCCATCTGTATTATTCGTTGATGACATAATGATAAAAAAAATCTACAAAAATCGATTCCACCAGTATAGTTTGAAGGGAAAAATTGATAAATTTTTATATGAACAAAAAAACTAATTTTGTACTTATCGAAACCGCACTATTTTGATGAAAATGTAAGAATTATAATATTACTTTTGAAACGAAAATTGTTTTTTTTTGTAGTCGAGTTTCGTTTGATCTTTCACATAAATGAAAACGGACGAGGCAAAATAACGAGAATTTTGTTCAGAAAATATTAAAAGAAAAACTCGGCGTTTTTCACACGACTGCATCCAATTTATTTCAATTGGGACATTTCTCTCTTAATTGAACTATATTGAAATGTGCACGCTTTTATTGTACCAAAGAGTTCATCATTTTTTTTATAATTGTATTATTAATATACATTAAAATCTATTTTCAGTCGATTAGTTCGTGTAATGTAATTCTTTTGTTTTGACAAGAAAGAAAAAATGTACGGTGTCAAATTTTTGAATTGATCGCGAAATGACAGCTGTCATCTTGCCAAAACCCGTCAAAGTGTTTATAATTTGTAATGTAATTTGGTTTATATTCAAAGTATGATTTTGCGACAATTACAAAAAATGGATATGAATCATCAAGTACGTGCGTTTATATCAGTGGTTCTCAACTTAGACTCGAGAAATGACGACTGTCAAATTTGTAATGTAATTTGAATTGTATGCTTTTGTTTTACTATTATGTATCAAGTACGTGTGTTTATATCACCGAGTCTCAACTTATGCGTTGTGAAATGACAGCTGTCACTTTGCGACAGAATGTTTCGTTTTATAAACAAATTGGTCGGAATACAAGTACAAAAAGGTTGACAATAGCTGATTTATAAAAGTTATGTAAACCGGATGCTACAACAACAAGAATAGTTAGTAATTTTGAAGTTATTTTAATGATAAAACAAACGATATTGAAATTATGCAAATGTACAGCGATGAAAGGTTGAGAGCGTAGCGACAATAATAGAAATACCATCGAAATAATTAGGGATAAACACGATAAAACTGAAATATGTAACGTTTTCCATGTCCTAACGGATCGATTGAACCTTGAACCTTTATGGCTCTTCAGTGCCCGCTCGTAAAGTTGGCAATGATAATAAATACATCCATATTTCCCTTTGTACGTTTCACATATATATATATATATATATATATATTTAATTAATATTCTCTAATGACCAGAGTAGCCTCCACTTGAATTATACATTAGCAAACGTTTTTTTTTCTCTTCTAATTGAAAATAAAAATAACTTTTGAGTGGGTTTTTAGATAGAGCCATAAGTAATGCAATTAAATTATCCCGTTACTATAAATAGCGTCGATTCAAGTGCACAACTAGAGCCCAAGTGGATAAAACTACTTAAACAAATTTAAACTGTGTTTCTAGTTTCATTACAAACTGGAAAAGAAAAATCGATAGAAATTTACGTTTTTCTTTTTATTATAAAAATAAAATCAAATAATTCAGTTTTACATAAATGTTCAGTATTTAGTTAATTCTGTTATTATTATTACATAATTGAAAAGTGATTGCGTTGTGGTACATACTCATAATTGCATTAGCCTATATTTAATTGTACTATATTTAATCGGATTTGCTGCATACACTAATTGCCAATTGCATTTGGTTCATTGCTCAATTAATTACAATATCAATGTTTGCTAATTACCATTTACATTTTCGTATTTAATGCAATGATTTTAGTTAATTGTGATGAACTAATTGGACTATTTTATTTGCTTGTTACAGAATTATTCACGAAAGTGGCTTTACAAGTGAGGACTTTAAGCAATATCGACCGGTCGTCTACAGTAACACCATACAGTCTCTGGTCGCCATCCTGAGGGCGATGCCTAATTTGAGCATTAGCTATGGGAATAACGAGCGAGAGGTAAGGGAAATAATCAGGAGCGCTAACGAACTAAAACTAATACAGTTCACGTAAACAAAATCGATACGGTTACGGCCGTTAGGGTCGTTTTAAATTATCTTCAAAGGGCAA
>NW_017097498.1:21452-21716 GCF_001412225.1 Nicrophorus vespilloides | reverse complement strand
TACGATCCTATAGATTGTGTAAACGTATATTTCGTTCATGTTTTCGGTCGGGTGTGTGTCATGTCTTTGTGTTCTTCTGTTTCAGGATTGATTTAATTTTATTTGTATGTCATGTTATTAATCGTTACGTTCCCTTTCAGGTACCTAGATCATAGCATTTCCTTTTATCCTAAATTTTTCCTATTTTCTTTTTGATTCCTCCCGGGTGTGCGGTCGCGCGTTTGCTCTCATTTGCTGTGAATGAGAGCAGCGGCTTCCACGTGG